>NW_020439130.1:108658-126391 GCF_000699045.2 Agrilus planipennis
TAAAAAAAAAAAAAAAAAAAAAAAAAAAAAAAAAAAAAAAAAAGAGAAAGTCAGTCGGCTACCCTCTTAGCCACTCACAACTACCAGTCGGCTACCCTCTTAGCCACTCGCAACTACTAGTCGGCTACCCTCTTAGCCACTCGCAACTACTAGTCGGCTACCCTCTTAGCCACTCGCAACTACTAGTCGGCTACCCTCTTAGCCACTCGCAACTACCAGTCGGCTACCCTCTTAGCCACTCGCAACTACTAGTCGGCTACCCTCTTAGCCACTCGCAACTACCAGTCGGCTACCCTCCGGATCAACTTTGATTAGGTTCGTGCGTGATTGTGTTGTGAGTGCCCCGGACGGTCATCAGGTTAGGTTATGTGTATACATCTAGGTTATAGTAAGATTAGGTTAGGTAACTTGTATATAACTTCCTATATATATATATATATTGTTCTCTGTTCGCTTTACTTGTGTTATTTTCCATTTCGTGTATTGACTGTATATATCTAGTATATAATGTTTAAGTCCCTGTAAATAAACCTCTTTAACCGCCCTTGCTGTAGTTCGTTCCCCAAGGTATCCATCAAACGAAGGCGCGACAAGGTCCGTTCGCTCACTAGACTAGCCGGCCGTTACTACGCCCACACAGACCACGTGTGTCCAGTAACAGACTCTACAAGACCACGTCCGTTATCATCAAACGAGCCCAAACCATACGAGTTCGCACGTACTAGTTAGTAGTGATTTCTACACTTTGCCCAGCCGTTCTTAGGTAAGTTTAACACTTTAATTAATTTTAACTAACCTAATAGTCTTAGGGACCGAGTACGCAACGTCCCTTTGTACTTCGTCGTTCCCTTAACCTGTTACTAACACAAAACCGTCGTTTTCCCGTACAACCGAAGCCACGCCCACCAAAAGCGTTTTTTCGCTTCAGACGCTTGCCATTTCGGAAATGGCGCTACCCAAGAGTCCTGCACCCTTGGAGGGTCTCTCCCTCGCCGACGCCATAGCCCTTTTCGGCGAGCTAAAGCAGAACATGGTCGTTCTGGAAACTTATATCCGTCAGCACGCTGACAATAAGGCCTCGCCCATGTCAGAGGACTACAGCGAGCTTCTTACCGGAACCCTGTTACGACAGGAAGATCATCGGGAATTTCGACTTCTACATGGTTCAACTGATGACAGGACACGGGAATTTTAAATCATATCTGAAGTGTATCGGCAAAATCGAGGACGACATTTGCGAATGCGGTGGCACCGATACGGCGGAACACGTCCTGTTCGCGATTCAAGGCTTAAGGTGGCCGACCAACTATTGGGAGGTCACACAGCTGTGGAACGAAAGGGACTGGTGGGGCGCATTTCGGACATTTTCGGGTCGTGTCGAAAAATTAAAAGTTGACAATTAAAATGCCCCTGTGTTGTGCGTGCTCTGTACTCGTGTTCGCGCCCGTTCGCTTCTGTTTCGCGTTCGGTTCGCGTTTGGTTTCTCGTTTTTCGATTGTTCGGGGTCGCGGTCGCGTACGCGCCCCTGTGGAGCCACTCTGGAGTCAAAACGACGCGGAAGACTGAAGCCTGCGCCTCCAAACGGCCCACCCCGTTGTCAAACACAAGCGCGGCGGAATGGAACAGCAGCAGTACTCGGAACCTCCAAAACATTTGGCTTCGGGAAAGTGCGAGCCTCCACTCGAATGTTCGTTGCGTCAAATTTTCATTCATTCGCGTGTTCTCTTTCGACGATAGCGTTAGTTACTCACCACGGGATAGCTACGTGCGCGTTCGACGTTGTGCTACCAAAGTGATTGCTATTAACCGGGACAAACAAAATTCAAAATTTCGCGATAAATTGTATTCGGGGTTTATGTAAATATGTATATATGAATTTTCAATTGTGAACTTCGGTTCAATGTATTTTTATTATTTTGTATATATTTTTCTGTCTTTACATGTAAACACATATGTATACATAGGGCGATGCTTCAGCACTAAAACGAAAAGCATTACGGTATATTAAACGATTTTGTTAGTTTTATTTTGATTCCATTCGATTGGCGAAATATTGCTGTCGTGTTGGTGCCGAAGCAAGGTAATGGGTAAGAGTTCGTAGTGCTCTGGTTGGGTTTTTCTGGGTTTCCCCAACCTTTGCAGCGAATGCTGGACCACATGTAGATAATTCCCAGGCTGCACAGAAGCGAACTCTATTTCTCCTAGTGGTGCATTTTACTTTTCTAAACATTTTCATATGCGATATTTTAATTTTCACAGGATGCTCAGTTACGAATATGTAAGACATTTGTACAATTAATTTAGTTGTATTTTATTTTCAATAAATAATTTCCAATCATGTGGAAACATCGTGTTGCGTATTCCAAAGGGGCATCTTAACTCAATGTAAGTATAATTAATGCAGGCCCCCCTCCCTCTCTGCTCACCATAAATTATCCCTTACGTAAAATAAACAATGAAATTACTTTCGAAGGTTCTGGTGTTTTTCTCCCGCGAAAAGAGCAGACGGAGGGGAAAAAGTAGAGATTGTAGTTATATCGAGTTAATTAGTTTACTTTTAGTTTTAGTCTTAATAATTAAAATAGCGCATATATCTCTTTTGTAAATATATAATTTCGAAAGACCGCCGCTGTAGTACCGAAAGGTGGAACAGCGGCACCATTTAAATATTTTCATTAATAAATCATACTGTCAGAGGACAACGGGCCCAAAACCGCCACAATCTCCTCGCCCTCACAGGTAGCTGTACCGTCAAATACTGCTACCTCTGCCGACGGTTTTACTCAAGCAAATAGCCGTCCAACAAAACGTCGAAGACGAACACCGTTCCTTTCTTCGTTTTCGTCGTCGTCCACAGACGTAGAGTCCGAGCCTGACACTGCCGGCCAAGGCACCACAGCTCCTCCCCCAATATCCATCCGCCAAAAGTCCATTTGACCCAAAATTCTCCGTGGCATGGAAAGCCACGATATACCGCCCGACGGGCAGTCAACACCAGCGAACCCATCAGAGTTTATCCCAACTCTGTGGAGGACTTCCGCCGCCTTACCTCTCTCCTCGACGAATCAAACGTCGAGTTTTCAACCAACCAGCTCCGTCAGGACAGGGACCTTCACGTCGTCCTTCGCGGAGTCAGTGAGTCGATCTCCACGGACGATATACAGTCCGAATTAACCAACAAGGGCTTTGCTATCCGCGGCATACACCGCATGACCAACGGTGGCAAAGTATGGCCTCTAGTGTCCGTTCGGTTTCACAGGACGGACAAAAAATCCAAGACAATCTTCGAGCTTGGCAAAATCTGCAGGCTCAATGTCAAGGTTGAGCTCAAAAGAGTAAACAAAGACGTTCCCCAATGCCGTCGCTGCCAAAAATTTTTCTACACGGCCAATTACTGCCGCACAGCCTGGGTCTGTTCTTTCTGCGTCCGAAACCACGTCTCCGCTGAATGCAAGCCGAAAGACAGAAAAGACGCCACCCCTTCCTGCGCGAACTGCAAAGGCAGTCACCGCGCTACCTATCGCGGCTGCCCCAAGGTTCCGCGTAAAACCGACGCCCGAAAAAAGGCCACCACCAACCCAGCTGCTCCAAGGGTAACCCAAGCAACCGCCCGCTCACCTGTTGCTCCCGTAAAGACATCTTCCCAAATGTCTTACGCAAGGGCCGTGAGAGCAGCCCCACCACCCCCACCCGTAAGCCCAACCCAACCCCAGGCACCGCTACAACATCAGGTGCAACTCCGTCCCTTCAGGACAAAATTCAGGCTATCGTCCAGACAATGGTAGCCAGTTTAGTCGCCGTCCTCCAACCACCCACCAATGTCTAACACAACCCACACAAATAACCTTCGATTAGTTACCTGGAATGCCCATGGCATTAGAGGTAAAGTGACAGAACTCGAGCACTTCCTCGAGGATAAGTCAATCGGTGTTGCATGCATCACCGAAACTTTTTTATCCCAAAAAATCAAGCTTTTTGTCCCAAACTTCACAGCCTACAGAAAGGATCGTGAAAACTCCGGCGGCGGCGGCGTAGCCATCCTCGTTAGGAATTCTATCAAACACAAGCCCATCTCTTTGGCCACCGACTCTCTAGAAGCAGTTGGCATTGAAATCACTTCAACTTCCGGCCCTGTCAGAATCATCTCATTATACTCCCCCCCAGACGAAGAGGATCTTTCAAACCTCCCACTTCTACTCCCACCCAACGTCTCGACTATCGTCGCAGGCGATCTCAATGCCAAGCACGTCTCGTGGGGCTGCCGATATAGTAATAGAAAAGGCATTTCTCTTCTTACCGACTCTCTTGACTTCGATTTCACAATTGAATCCCCACCAGATCCAACGCACTTCCCGGATCGTCACAACAAGTTTCCAGATATTCTAGACGTTTTCCTCACAAGGATCGTTAACCTCTCCTCCGACCCTACAGTACTTAATGATCTAAGCTCAGATCATCTTCCTGTTCAAATAGAAATCGGCCGCCCCACTTACAACCTCCCAAAGCTAACATCCTCGTTAGACTGGCTACATCTGCGCTACACCCTTGAGTCATCTTCTTTTAAGTGCTCTCAAATTCGCACAATTGAGGAACTCGATGAAGCGGTAAATCTCCTTTCAAACGAGATTACCAGCGCCGTCGAGCGCTCCACGACCTCCCGCCCAGCCACCACCCCAATCAATGCTCTCCCCGCAGACATTGTTGACCTCCTTAAGAGAAAAAACAAAGCCCGACGTCTGTGGAATAGACACCGCGACCCAGCACAGCGTACAGTAGTAAACGCCCTCCAACGAGAAGTAAAAGCTCGTCTCACCAAATTCCGCAGCGCATCCTTCAACGACTATATCGCTCAGGCAGAAACTCATCCCCGAAGCACCTGGAAAGTGATCCGTTCCCTTCGTAAGAGAGCTCCCCATCTTCCGCCACTAAAACAGAACGGATCCACTTACTCTTCACACGAAGAAAAAGCTGCAATCTTCGCAGACTCTTTATGCCTCCAGTGCTCTCCACTACCTAGTCCAGTGGACCTTGCCAACTTTCATGAGCGTACCAGTCATCTTCCAAAACTTCGTTCCCATAAATTCCGAATTCAGACACACTACACCCCGTGGGATCTTCCTTACCATTCGTTCTCTGAAAAAGAGAAAAGCCCCTGGCGCTGACGGAATTCCGAACGGTGTCTTCAAAGTCTTGCCACCAAAGCATATAACCGCACTGTGCAACATCACGAACGCCATCATGCGGCTCCACCATTTCCCTTTGATCTGGAAAGAGGCCACTGTCATCTGTCTCCCCAAGAAAGGAAAGCCCCTCAGCTCTCCCTCAAGCTACAGACCCATCAGCCTGCTCAGTTCGTTGAGCAAAGTGATCGAATCCATCCTTCTCGACCGGCTCTTAGACCACATGGAGCAAAACAACCTTCTCCCCGACTTTCAACACGGTTTCCGCAGGCAACACGGCAGCGGTCACCAACTTCTTCGCGTAAGCGAACATATCTCCGACAATCTTAACAAGCGGCGTCACACTTACATACTACTTCATGACGTCCAGCAAGCCTTCGGCCGAGTCTGGCACGAAGGCCTTATCTCTAAACTCATCGCCCTTAACATCCCACACTTTCTAGTCGGGATAATCAGCTCCTTTTTCACAGAGAGAAGCGTTCGAGTCCGCGTTGGCTCTGCTCTCTCTGCCAGTAAACCCGTCACAGCCGGTGTCCCAGAAGGCTCCAAACTCTCCCCTATTCTGTTTAACTTGTTTTGCGCGGACATTCCCTGCCATTCTTCTATTATGACTGCTCTGTACGCTGACGACATTGCCATCATAAACTCTTCCAGCGCCATTCTCCATTGCACAGCGAGAATCAATTAAAATTAATCTAAAACTGTATTTTGTGGGAAAAATTCTCAGCTTTCGAATGAAAATATTCATTTTTTCCTAAATTCATCGATAGACCCTTAAAGTGGAAAAATTGATTTTTTTCAATATGCGGCGCAAGATACTGCAAATTTGACTTTTTTTTTCTGAAAGCTGAGTTTTTTACACAAAATATGTCGTTTTTGCGATGTGCATATTTTTTGTTTCATTACAATTAATTTAAACATTATGTCCGGTAAGTGGTATACGATTATTCGAAATAGTAAAATAATTTTCTGTTAAATATTTAAAAATTTGAAATTGCTTGCTAACCTCTAAATGAAATTGATTAAATCAGTGGCTCAGTGTTTAATATTAATCTTTAATTACTTATTATTTGAAATTTATAGATAAAAATGTGAAGGAATTACGAAAATTTCCCGAGGAAGATCGTTGGAAATTCCCTGATGCAGATGAAACTGCAATGTTATGTGTACGTTGTAGATTTCGTGTTAAAGAATATATTCCACCGGTACAAGAGGAAGAGGATATTATTGCAAGTCAGCTAAGTGTTGAGAGTCTGAATATATCAACTGAAATAAGTACTCCGAAATGTCAGTAATTTTAATGACAACCTTGTTGATTACAATGATCATTCACTAGAGCGGTTTTTGGAAATTCCTTTTATTGAAAAAGACAGGTGAGAATTTTCACATTGATTTTATTTTTTTCTTACTGAATCAAAACCTATTCAATTACCCTCCAATGTGTTTGATTTGAGATTATATGCTGAGAAAAATTACGGAGTAAAACAACTTGACAAGTGTTATGCTGCTTTTGATAATAAGTTTCAGTCACAATTTGGAATAGTACCTGAATCTACGTACAGTCAAATAAATCAAGATCACTGTTGTGAAACTAATGTGAAAAAATTGTATAATGCTGAAAGTGACAAGTAAATTTTGATCACATATGATAATTTAATAATCTCTAGACTTTTTAATACTGATTTTCTCGATTATTTTTTCATAGATCGATAAAAAAAAAGTTACTTTCAATTTTGCCTGATAGTTGGGAAGTCAGTCGTATAGCACATGAGTTTAAATGTTCTCGAACATTTGTATTGAATTTTAAAAAAGAAATCACTGAATCTGAGAATGTTGACTTAAACTCTAGTGAAATGAGTAGTGGAAATTCTAAATGCTCCAAAGCTCCGGCGGGTAATCAGCCACTCCATTTAGATGTAAAAAAACTTGTGATTGTCTTTTATGAAAGTGAAGAGAATTCGAAGCAATTAGCGGGCATGAAAGATTTCAAATCTGTGAAAGATTGCAATCGTATTCGAACCAGAGTAGAAAAAAGTTGGTTTTATGTAATTTGAAAGAATTGTTTCAAAATTTCAAATCAAAATACGATTCAATACCAATCGGATTTTCTAAGTTTGCTAGTTTGAGGCTTACTTATTGTATTCTTGCTGGAAGTAGTGGTACGCATGTTGTATGTATATGTACTATTCACCAAAATGTTAAATTAATGCTGGATGGTAATTTAGTATTAAATATTCTTCATGATTGTATTTGTAATTTAATTTAATTTTTTTATTTAGGATGTAATTTTCCAAAATTTGCAAAAAATTCCGATTGGATAATGGAAACTCAGCCAATTTATAAAAATTTATTAAACAAATTGGTTTGTGATAATCCAACGGAATCGTGCTTCTTTAGAAGCTGTAATGAATGTCCAAATAATGAAGAAATCATTAATTATTTTTGTGCGTCGTTTCAAGAATCTGATGTAAATGAAATTCAATATAAATTGTGGACGTCAACCGATCGATGTACTAATGTAAACGTTACTTCTGATTCTGATGAATTTATTGACACGTTAATGATGCAACTTGATAAACTTTTAAAACATGATTATATAGCAAAAATTCAAAGTTGTTTTTTTTTCTGATACGAAATTGAATTTGAAAAGTGGTGAATTTTCGGTGGTTTTTGACTTTGCAGAAAACTATGCATTCGTTGTGCAAGAAGCTGCCCAAGGCTTCCATTGGAATAATGACCAAGCTACTATATTTCCAATGGTAATTTCTTATAACGAGAATAATACTATTAAGAATTTTAGCTTAGTTGGTATCTCAGAATGCCTTAAACATGACACAGTTTTGATTTATTTATTTCAAGAACAACTGGTTACTGTACTAAAGACAAAATTTGCTGTTGTGGAACACCACAGCAATTTAAGAACAAGAAAGCAATACCGCACACGGACCGACGAGAGAACGACGCTTTCGTCAAAGACGACAAACGCGCTCCCACAAAGACCTCCCTCCTTCGGCTACCATCTTGGTAGTGCCCTCCCAAAAGTCCTGCGCCAAGGCAGTAAGAACCGCCCCCCCCTCACCCCGCCCAAAAACGCAACATAAGCACTCCACCAGCTGTAGTTGCAATCCCAAGTTATGAAACAAAAACTTCAAGCCTTTGTCCAAACCATGGTCGCCAGCATTGTCGCCGCTTTACAACAAACGAAGATGACGGCAATCATAGAAGAAAACATAGAGAAGTCAGTAATAATAAGGGGCGATCTAAATACCAGAACAGCCGAGAAAGGAGGTAAAGTAGAGGATGACACAGTAACTGAATTTAGAAACTACGATGATAAAACACTGAATGAGGATGAAAAAAACTAATCAACTGGATGGAGGAGCAAGGCCTGTATATCTTAAATGGAAGTAAAATAAGTGATTTTCTGATACAAAGAAAAAATTATAAACTGCTAATTGACAAAAAAAGGAAGAGCAGGAAATTCAGAAATAAACCGAAGCAAGGAAAGACAAATCTGGAAGAAAATTCTGGGAACTCGTAAATAAACAAAGAGAGAAAGAATAAGTGAAAAGATAAAAATGGAGGAATGGACAAGACACTTCAAAGGGCAGATGAACGGCGTGGAGATAGAAGAAGTCGACATTAGGGAAACAGAGATAGAAGAAAGAGTACAAGAAGAAGAAAACGAAATGGGAATGGGAGAAATAAAGGCAGCGATACAAAGAATGAAGAAAAAGAAAGCGGCAGGAGAAGACAAAATACCAAATGAAGCATGGATCTTTGGGGAAGATAAACGAAATCTGGAGCGGGAATAGGAAACTACCAGGGGAATGGAAAGTAGGCATCGTTACACCCATATACAAAAAAGGAGACAAAGATGAGGCAAAATACTACACGGAATCACCCTGATGAACACCGGATATAAAATATACGCCGAAGTACTCAAAAACACGTTAGAGAAAGAAATGGAAGAAAAAAATAATATGGGCGGTACACAATTAGGATACAGAAAAAAGCGAGGCACCAAAGATGCAATTTATATAGTAAAGACGGCGATAGAAGAAATGAAAAAAGAAAGAGAGGACTTATTTCTGTTTTTTGCGGACATGAAAGGGGCATCTGATAGAATTGAAAGAAAGAAAATATGGAAAGCAATGGAAGAAATGGGCACAAATACAAGGTTAAGAAAAAGATTAAAGAAATATATGAAGGGACAAAATTTAAAGTGAGAATCAGAGATGAAAAAACAGAAGAAATACACACAAAAAATTGGATCAGAGAAGGCTGCCCTCTGAGCACAGCCCTATTCAATGTAGCGTTTGTTGACTTAGAAGACACAATGATAAAAATTCAAACCGGAGGGGTAGTCATAGGGAAGGAAAAAGTTTGGTCTGTATCTTACGCCAACGATGTAGTACTAATGACTGAATTGGACACCCATTGAGATCAGTAACGCCTAAGGCACGAGGTCTCAATGAACCATGACTTCCCAGGAGGAAACCATGGACGCATCACTGTCTGGGAGGATTCCACAGACAGTGATGAAGAACTATACGCAATTACAACTAACGGCGTCAATTATAGCCAAGCCCTTGAAGATCGTAGGACCCACCACGGTAGCGCTCGGCATGGTACCAGCTGGCCTAGATTCGGCCAACCGCGTTGGGTCAAAGTCCCAATCATATACGTCGTGGGACTCTTTCTCGCGATCGTATGCAGTTTATTATGCATTTGCGGACTTGGCACCCCAAAAAGCGCGAAGAAGAAGGGAGACACGACAGACGGGAGAACCGGTTTGGGGAGAGGGTGCAGAGGAGCCGCCCCAGGGAGTGATGGGAGCATGGACCGACACGGACATGCATCAATATTTAGAAGGGAGGAAAAAATACTACACGGCAACAGGACTGATATCGAAGAAGCAATTCTTCCAGACGAAATATCAGAGGATGATAAAGGGGAGTGGTGCCCATAACAACACATCAACCCAACCCAATACACGCAATACCCGGTCCAAGTCGAGAACGACATCAGAATCTCATGATGAGAACACGGACGAAGAACACCACAGCATCACACGGCGCGGGATCTCTGATGCACGCACCGAAAGCATACCCAAGAAGTCGACGACAACTACATCTTCGGCGAGCGACAATGGAACAGAGAGTCAGCCAACGCCATCAACGTCCAAAACTACGGAACCCTCACAGTCAATAGCGTGGTGTAGCGACACCCTACCTGTCAAAGTATGTGCTGTATCAACTTGTAAAACGGCAGCTGAACAAAAAATGGCAACACCATACAGCCCGATGTATGTCATTGAGCCAAAGGTTGACGGATCCGGCGGCAGTGGGGGCCTTGGGGGCTATGATCCGAGCCCCGACGATAAGGGACTCAGTGTCAATACTGTCACTGGCAAAATATCTCATGACCGCACAGAACTCCTGTATGGAGGTTGCGGCCCTAACCCGGTTGGGATGTATGGGTGTTACGGTTTGTCCAGACAACTACAAGACGGAGATAATCTACCACAGGATTATTAGAAACTGGTCAAAGGTAGAGGACGTGGGGCTTAAAATATGTGCGCCAGGACCGGGCCAGCCGCGTGTCAGGATGATTGCTGTACCTCTCGACCTATTTGTCAACTTTATGTTGGACAAGCAACCTGCGTTGGGCGCAAACAACACGTTTGACTACCTGTCTAAAGGGTATTCGTGGACGGCTGTTCCTTTCAAATCGGAGCATATCCGACAGAACGGCTCTGTTCCATATCTAGCCTCTTTCTTGACGACTCACTTATGGAGTGGAACGGTGAACTACGCCGTCAGGGGTAGCCTGTCCCCTGCTGCGGGCGGGAGCGACACTCCCACATTAATAAGTATCATGCCGTCCTCCAACAGCATAGAGATCCATGGGCCTGAAAACGTTGTGCTGCTCTTAGTTGATTACAGTGGAGCGAATGCGCCGAATAACATAACGTTTAGGAATGTGCAAGTGCCAGTCTACCGGGGCCAGCCTATACAGGCTGATCAATACGCCGACTTCACAGCTATTTTCAACGATTGGTGGGCGGATGCCAACATACCCAACATACCTAGGGATGTAGCGCAAGCCCACAAGTACGTAACTCAATATCTGGCCGTTGAAAATACCGCTCTACTGGCAGCCAGCATAACATCAGAACTATACGGGCAGCTCTATCATGGCATCGCCATAAGACCTAGCGAAGCGCAGGCCACATACAACAGAGCATTGCCATGCTTTGGGGCATGGTCTATATATAGGGGGGACTCGTTGGGAGGGGGGTTAACAGCAACACAATTTTGGTCTCCTGATCAAGACCAGGCTGCTCTAGCTGCAGGGAGGAGAAGAATGGCCGGATACAACTTTAGTGGAATAACGCCATGGGGCCGACCACCGACTGGGATAGTAAAGCTAGCGGCAGTGGAGGCCCCCAGGGGGCACCTTGGAAGGATGTGGGAGTGGGAGAGGTGTTCCCCTGAAAAAACGGTCCCACAATATAGGATAACAACGACGGACAGTCTAACTAGGGCAGCCATATATGTAAAATTGATCATGACACATGAGCAGTCAATCATATTTGACTCCGCGGCTGGTATGGGAACATTCCACCACATGCTGGCCGGGGCGACAGCAGCCCAGTTCGCCACTTTTTTCACACAAACAAATTTAAGTCTCGCGGTCTGGGCGGGATATGACACACGGAGAGATGATGTGGTTTCAACCCAGACAGCTGAGGAGGCCATAGAACTGGCAACTAATGACATCGCAACGTACGTTGACGTAAGGTCAATGATTGATGGGTGGCATGAATGGGATGAGAACCAAATCTCAGACAACTATGGATATGATCCGTTCGACAACCCGATATGGCACTTAACTTTCCCCCTTCCCCATCATTTCATATTACAGTGGACCGAGAAAATACAATTGTTAATCGGTGAACGGGTAGAAAAAGAAACTTACTTCCGACACAACAACATGAACCACATGAACCACACTAACTAACACTCTGCAATACAGGGCATTGATGTATTGTACAACTGATGTGGACAGGTACTTCCCGTTCCTAATATTCAGGGATGCAGATGCAGCGCCGACACACATGCCGGCATGGGTTGACCAGTGGTCGTACCTGACCCTGACCTGTACAACGAACCACTCAACTAATCCCAGCTACCTCGAAAGTGAAGAGCTGGTGCTGCCTCTGTGCGACAATGGGCTGTCCTAGGCCCCTGCGTTAACTGCGTATATATTAAATTCATCTTATACGGAACGATGAAATTGTCAAACTGCGAGTCACTCCGATAGTGTACCCCGATCCAATATCGTGGCGGGACATATTGTCGGGTGCAAAAAACTATGTGTTGATGCCAGCCCTGTCAGCTTTGGCAGGGTACGTGACAGGAGGGTTGCCCGGAGCATTGGTGGCGGGGGGAGCCCACCTGGCAAAGAACCTGGTGGAGAAGAACATGTCCACAGAGGGGTCAGGGAAGGCAGTGGGAGTGATAGAGAAGGTGGCGGATGTGATGAAGCAGACGTATGTGAATCCCCCCATCCACACCACAACAACACATGCCCAGGAAGCAACGCCAGTCAAGGACAAATGGGGCATTCCAATACCGGCCCCGGTCACAGAAACAACGGTCCCAGCGACATTGACAAATGCAACACCAACAACGAAGAAGGAATGAGGGAAATAATAGGGAAATTCGGGAAGTACATTGAAAAAATATGTTTGGAGATGAATACATATAAATCAAAGATTATGAAAGGCAGAAAAGGCGGTGGAAGGTCAAGAAAAATAATATTTAAATGGAATGGTGAAGAACTAGAAGTGAAAGACTATAACTACTTAGGATACATCATACAACGAAATAACAGCAACGAAAGACAAATAACAAACCAAAAAAAGAAAACTGGGATAGAAGAATGTTCCTATTTGAAGTATTGGTGGAAAGTATATTGATGTATGGCGCAGAAATATAAGGATGGACAGAGTCGGGTTGTCGTGGTTGGTACGTTAAGTCAAAGGTCCCGGGTTCGATTCCCGGCGGGGGTGACAATAGCAAAAAAAAAATATTTTCATTAATCTGAGGAAGTTTGTAGTGGATAAAATCGAAAAATGATTTCAAATTAATATTGCATATTAACCACTATTAGTAACTAACAATGGCATAGGGTTTCATATAACCACAATACCTGCTGAAATTGGAATCAGGAAGTGAAAAGTTAGCAAATAAACAGGGACGAGAGCGATAGAATACGAGTAAAAATCAGGAAAGAAGGAAGCGAGCTACTAAAGGAATGCTTGAAGGTAAAGGATAAGTTTTTGGGCTTTGGGCAGCACTGGAACAGGCAAAGCGAAAAAAGAAAAAGGAAAGGGGTTCGCAGCAGAGAAATGGAAGAAAGAAAGAAGGAGATACATACAAGAGAAAGGAAGGTTGATAAATTTCTACAACCAACTCCATGAAAACAACAGAGATGTATGACTGGAAGAAGAGAAAATCGAAGGAGATCAGGAAAAGCAAAGATTGGAAAAAAAAATTCAATGCCTCAAAATATGCGATAGAGTATGGGGAGATATATTCACCGGAAAAACTAGAATACATGAAGGATGGACACAAAAAGAAAAACCAACTACAAATGTGTTGGTGCGATATATTGATGCAGCATCGTAGCGCAACGAGAAGAGGGAAAGGGTTTTGCGTTGTATCGCAGAAACGCGAAGGGACTCGGTCTTGACCCGTTGAAGGGACAAGATGTACAATATAACTATTAGAATTAAGAGAATTTATGTTAAGTTGTTTTAGCAGAATAATGTTTCAGTTTATTTTTTATTTTATAAAACAAAAAAACGGAGCATGTACATGACAACACGAAACAAAATGTATGCAAGATTCAGATTAGGAACAAAGTCGAAGGCAAATAAGTATTGGCTCACAGAGGAGGACAAACTTTGTAGGATATGCAAAAAAGATAAAGAGACACTGTAACACATACTAGAAAATGTGAACATACGGGAAGGGAGCAGGAGATCTGGGTGCAACAGATCACGAAACCAGGAGCACAAGCGAGGATGTGGGTCATTTTATGGATGAGAAAGAGGAAAAAACAAACGAATAAACATGAATGCAGGATAGAAAGAAAGGTGAAAACATCAAAAAAGAAGAAGACCACAGCATACATAAATAGACACACACACACACACTAAACACAAGCTAAACGTTTCACCTATTCCCTCCCCGAAGAAAAAACACTCAAAGTAGTGTTAAGAGGAATTCCACGAGAAATAGACCTGCAAGATGTTGAAGAAGACCTTCGGAACAAGGGAATCTTGTTCAACACAGCGACGAGGATGCGCAAAAACAAAGACACAGTATACCCCATGATTCTTATAGATACAGAGAAGAGTGACGAGGGCAAAAAGATATTGGAACTCAAAGAAGTAATGGGACTAAAAATCAAAGTGGAACCCAAAAAGAAGTCTACGAGCGAATCCCAGTGCTTCAGATGCCAGCGTTTTGGTCATGTCGAGTTCCGTTGATCCGGGGCGTGGCGATGTGCTTTCTGTGACGGCGAACACCCATCCAGTGAGTGCTCCGAACCAAGAGGGAAAGGATTCCCAGCAAAATGTGTCAACTGCTCCGGGAACCATCCTTCCTTCTCAAAGAGATTAGACAACAGAAAATATTCGCGGATGCTGTAAAAAACCAATCAAAGGTTAATCTTACAGAAGAGGTAATAGAAACAGTTGTGGAAAAAATCCTATTAATGTTGCTTCCCAAATTATCACAATCCATAAATGGACATGAAGACAAATAGAGAGAAAATACAGAGATTGGTCATTTGTACGTGGAACGCCAATGGTGTGGCACAACACAAACTAGAACTACAACAATTTTTGTTAGAAAACGATGTATCGGTTCTCCTACTAACGGAGACACATCTTAAAAAAGGTGACTGTTTTCAACTAAATGGTGACAAGATTATAAGAAACGACAGGGAAGGTCGGCCAGGAGAATGCGTAGCAGTGGCAATAAACAGCAAGTTTTGCACAAGTCCCATCTACTTCACAGACATTAAAAAAATTGAGGCGGTGGGTGTAGAAACGTCTCTGAATGGTAAAAAGATTTGTAGCCGTTTATAACAAGCCTAACAACAGAACAGAAGAAAAAGACTTCAAAGACCTGTTTTGTTTCCCCAATACAATTATAGGAGGCGACCTAAATGCTAAACACACGTCCTGGGGAGGCAGAACAATAAACCCTGAAGGAAAGACACTTTTCGCACTCTTAAGGAAAACGCCAGGGGCAAAGGCATACAAAGTATGAACTGTCGTCGGACCACTTCCCAGTACTACTGACACTCCGAGCCAATACATCGGAAGAAAAAACGGTCATTAACACCAGTTGGGACAAATTCAATTTTCTTAGCGAAACACTGGACAAGCTGGTACGACTAGAAGATCATAGAGATATAGAGGAGGAAGCAAAATCAATAACCACAGAAATTCAGAACATTATCGAAAGGTGCTCAACCAAAGTACAAAGTAATCATAAGAACAAACTAGGGCTAAATAACTGTGAAAAAAAACTAATGAGAGAGAAAAACCAAGCGAGGAAAACATGGATACGGTTCAGAAGAGATGCAGACCGAAAAATTTTTAGACAACTACAACGTGAGGTAAAAGAAATGCTAAAAACAAGATCACAGACAAAGTGGCAGACCGCAATTGAAGAATGTAACGAAAAGGATGACAAATTCTGGAAACTAGCGTCCAAAGCGGGTAGAAGGAAATTCCCAAATTCACCCCTGTTGGTAGATAACAAACATGTATACGAAGACGCCGACAAAGCTGAAGAAACAGCCTCCTTTTTGGAACAACTTTTCAAGAACGATGGCAATAGCTCCAAACACTTCAACAACAAGATAATGGAAACAATAAAAACAGTAAAAAAAGCGCAATTAGAAGAATATCCACAATTATCAACTGAAAAAGACCAAATTCGAATCAGAACCTTAAAAAGTAGGAAGAGTCCAGGGTTTGACAAAATTAGTAACCTAGCACTTAAAATGCTTCACAACTCGGCAGTAAACAGAATAACAAACCTGTTTAACGCATGCATCGGCAAGTCATACTTCCCCTCTATCTGGAAACAAGCAGTAGGTAATTATAGCGATACCGAAGGGTGGAAAAGACCCAAGACTACTGCAAAATCAAAGACCTATTAGCCTTCTCTGTGATCTAGCCAAAGTGCTAGAGTGCATCGTTAAGGATGCAATACAAATATTTGCAGAAGAAAACCGAATAATCCTGCACAACCAATTTGGTTTCCAAAAAAAAACTAGCGGCTACCCAATAGGCGGCAAACTTCACTAACATTGTTGAGAAGGCAATGAAGAAAAAGAGACAAGTAATAGGAGTGCTGCTAGATATAGAGAAAGCATATGTTAAAGTTTGGAGACTAGGACTCCTCTACAAAATAGGCAAACACAACTTCCCATTGTGGATACAAAGATTTTTAATAAATTGGCTCAATTCAAGAGGCTTCAGGGTTAAAGTTAAAAATAGCCTTTCGTCTCAAAAATGGACCAAAGAAGGCCTTCCACAGGGGTCACCCTTATCACCAGTTTTGTTTAACGTGTTCGTAGCTGACCTGCCTAAGATAGTTAAGGACCCTTTAACAAACATCGTACAGTTTGCAAATGATACTGCGATAGTTACACTGGGCCGAAACATAGATGGAGCAAAGAACCGAATGGAAAAGACCCTAATAAAGGTAACTCGATATGACCAAAAATGGAAAATCGGAATTAACGACAATAAGACAGAGGCTATCCAATTCGGAAAAAAAAGACCTAAACATAACTACCTGTTATTTAAAAACAAGAAAGTTAAACTCAAACAAAATGTCACGTACTTGGGGATAACTATAGACAGGATGAGAAATTTCCAATCCCACGTCAAAAGAAGAGAAGCGCCTGCTTGGATGCGCACAGGACATCGTATCCCTTTTTAACTAGGTAAGTTAATGGGAATACAGGGGGGGATAAACGTTTAGAGCTACTTGAGCTAGCGGAAAAGCTCTCAACAGACGTTGTTCTTATTAGCGAAACCCACCTACGGGAAGGTATAATTGCGAAGTTACCAAACTACGCTTTATACCGGACTGACCGAGAGAACAGGTTAGGTGATGGTACAGCCGTGTATCTTAATTTCTCGCTCGAACACTATCTCGTTGCCGTTTTGTCTACAGAACAAATAGAAACGACAGCTGCCGAAGTCGTGACGACAAGAGGCCCTCTACGTCTGATAGCAGCATACCCACCGCCCGACCGCCCAATCAGAGCAGAGGACCTAGACGATATCCTGCACTCTGAAGTAGCAACAGTAGTCGCCGGCGACTTCAATTCCAAACACCCAGCATGGAACAGTCGCCGAAAAAACGCAAGCGGCACAGTCCTGTATAACTATGCACAAACCAGGAACGTAATAGTAGTGGTCGGGCCAGACGAACCTACATACCACGCA
>NW_020439130.1:126849-129137 GCF_000699045.2 Agrilus planipennis
ACTAATGAATTGAAAAAGTTTATAGGTGTCTGTGTGATTATGAGTTTGGCGCCATTGTCATATATTCGAATGTATTGGGCACCTGAATTGGGTATTTCTTTGATTATGGAGACAATGTAGCTAAATCATTTCAGAAAAATCTGTCTGTTCCTACATTTCAACGATAACTCCACGCAACCGCCATCAGGCAGTCTATGATATGATCGTTTGCATAAAATCAGACATATATTGGAAACATTAAAAAAAAAAAATGGGACGATTGCTTACGATTTTTAAATTTACTCTGGAATGGAGAACGATTCCGAGCTAAGATATACAAGTGAGCCAGACTTAGGAAAAAGCTCAAATACTGCAGTAGGCTTAGCTAGGTCTATACCAAAGAACCAAATTACAAATTATTCTTTGATAATTATTATACGTCGCCAGAGTTGATTGCTTATTTGGCCAAAGATCGAATAGAGTAAACAAAGATCGTTTAGGAAAAGCCCTCAAAATACCTTCCATAAAAGACCTAGTAAGGGGAAAGATTCAGAGAGGTTATTCAAAGCAATGAATAGCAAATTGTGACAATACAGATATTATAACCGTTATGCGGTACGATAGCAAACCAGTCGGTTTATCGTCTTTTGTGGGTCAAGAGCCAATAGAAACACCAAGAAGATACTCCAAGAAACAGAAACAGTATATACAAGTAATTACCCCAAATAATCAAAACATATAACCAGCATATGGGTGGTGTGGACCTCCTAGATTGGTTCCTAAGGAAATATAAAATAAAAATTAGGACCAGAAAATGGTACTTGAGACTACATTATCATTTTCTTGATGTAACTCTTATCAGTTGCTGGTTATTGTACAGAATAGTAGGGGAGTAGCACGTACACCAACCCCAATGAAACAGGACTTAAAATTTGAAGTAGGGGAGGAGTAATAAGGCCGGGATTTCGACTGACCTTTTGCAGCGTGCAGCTGTTGCTGTTATTAAAGACTTCGTAAGCTTAAGACGGTGGCTCGGGAATTATTGATATATCATATGACATTATTTCGCTACGTTAAAAAGTTGGAGGCTGGTATAACACCAACTGTGGGTTACTATTCTAGACGGGTGTTCAACCACGACCAGGAGAAGATATTAGTCGATTATTTATTAAAATGTGCGTCAATGTACTTTGGTCTCTTGCCTATTGAAGTGAGTTAGCATATACTTGTGCTGTTAAATCTAGCATGCCTAACATTTCAGCCTCTTGGCATAGAAATAAAAAAGCTGGAGCTGATTGGTTCGCGGGTTTTCTGAAAATAAATCCGTACTTGTCCATAAGATCTCCCGAAGTCACAAGTGTAGGACGTTCATCCTTTTTTTTAACCGACACAATGTTAATGAATACTTTAACAAGTTCGGAGGTGTCATATTGTAACATAACTTGCTACCATCTAGAATATGGAACTTAGACGAAACAGGAGTCACCACTGTATTAAAACCAAAGAAAATAGTAGCCGCAAAGGGCGTTAAGCAAGTTAGTTCCGTAGTATCTGCAGAGTGAGGAACTTTAGTTACCGTCGAATTAGCAGCGAATGCAGTTGGAAATACTATACCACCTATGCTTGTTTTTCGTCGCCTTAAGTATAAACACCTATTCATTCGTGATGGACCCCAGAAAGTATTGGAGCTGGAAATAACGCGGGATAGATAACGGTTAAACAATTTCTCATCTTTATGGACCAACACACAAAGTTCACTGCCGAGGACACAGTATTGTTATTACTCGATAACCATCAACATCAACATGTTGACATTTATGTTGTTGAAATGGTAAAGGCCAATTCGGTTATAATGCTGTCTTTCCCCCCACATTCTACCCATAATTTGCATCCACTAGATGTTAGCGTTAATGGACCGTTTAAAACGTATTGTGCCAAAGCTCAAGAAAACTGGCTACGTAATAATCCAGGCAATGCATGCATGACCGTCTTTCGTTACTGACCGAACTATGCCCGACACTAATATTTCAAATAAGAAATCACAACTCCAGTGAAACAGAAATGCTTCAGATTTGAAGTAGGGAAAAGTTTATTCATGCTTGGGCTATCGATAAACAAAAAAAAAGGTAGACCAAGTTCATCTGATAAAACTGAAATAAAAGGCAGAAGCCAAATACATCAATTCTACCCCCTAGTGAGTTTGAGCATTTTCCTGTTTGGGGTGAAGAAAGACAACGATGCAAACGTCCTGGTTGCAAAGGAAAAATATTTTACGACAAATGTTGGGTAGAACTTTGCCTAAATAAATA
>NW_020439131.1:0-11515 GCF_000699045.2 Agrilus planipennis
TCAATGACCTGCTATGTAATTTTAAGAACACAAATTAATGGCTAAAGAGGAATACTGATAATGTGATACTTAATGCATAATTAATTTAGTTTTTCAATATAAGATTTTGTTATCTAAAAAGTGAATAGGTACATAGATTTATTGAAAACAGTACATATAATATAAATTGGAATTATAAATATCCAAATTTTATGTATGCTTTAAGTTTGTATTAAAATTTTGGAGTTTTATTATTTGGAAACTAAGAATTGAAGGTTTAATAAATTTTTTATTTCTAGTAATTAGAAAATATTTCATAATAGTACTTCACTTCACCTTATGTTAATTACTTGATGGCACTTTGTTATCTATTAAGAACCATATTGCTAAAAATATTCATCTATTTATTTTTCATTTCAAGGTTGCCTTATAGTCTGCATTGATCGTGCGACACGTTTGGTGAAATCACAACAATCTGCAGGAAAAGAGTACGTAACTGTATTCAAACTTCATGCTCCAGTTGATGGAGGGATCCCTAAAGTAATACAGGGCCTTGAAAAACTCAGAGGTGCTCTTTTCCAAAGGCCACCTTTAATATCAGCCGTTAAGAGACAACTTAGAGTTAGAACAGTATATGACAGCAAATTGTTTGATTATGATGAAACTCGTAATATGGGTGAGTAGTAATTAAATTGAGATCGGTGTACGAAATTGAAAATATATCGTAATGATTTTATATTCTGTATGGTGATTATAATAGCTTTTTGTATTCCTATTTCCAGGTGTTTTTTGGGTAAGTTGCGAAGCAGGTTCATATATTCGGACAATGTGCGTACATTTGGGTTTAGTGTTGGGAGTTGGGGGACAAATGTTAGAATTGCGGCGAGTGAGATCAGGAATACAATCTGAAATGGACGACACAATGACGTTACACGATGTATTAGATGCTCAGTGGATGTATGAAAATCACAATGACGAACAGTACCTAAGGCGGGTGATAAGACCACTGGAGGGTCTCCTTATATGTCATAAGAGAATTATTATGAAAGACAGCTCGGTAAGTTTTATTTTAAATAAAAAAGAAATACACTCCATATTGAGGTGTAGTGGGTAAAAAAATTCAAAAATGATTTTTCNGTGGCAAACAGATTAATAAAGAGCAATTAAAATTAATTATATCAAGTATTCTCACCTTAATTAATTGTAGAATGTAACATTCCAAAGTTTACAGGTGTAAAAAGCAAACCAACTGCAGGAGGAATAGTGTAGCAGAGAATTTGTTATTTCAGTGGAATTCAAATAAATATCCAGTTGCTATTACTCATGAGTTGAAAATTAACTGCATGATGTTACAAGGCGAAGACGAAACAGCAAATTAGGAATACAATCCATGAAAGACCACACCCATGTAGACATTGGTTGTTTCAGTATGACCAAACTGAACTTTAATTCTCTCTCACTTGTTGGACGATCTGTAGAAATGGGCGAAACATATTAATTACACTAGTAATTAAGGATGAGATTAAACACACCTAAAAACATGCACTAAAAAGCAAATAAACCAGCTGAATCATAAAATGGCGAAAAGGGTCAAATTTACATGACAGCTCATAATTGACAGATAACTGTAAAATAATCATAGATCAATTTATGATGCAGACAATAGAAAATTGTCAAATGAAATAACATAACCATAGTTGCACGATATGTAAATTTTCTACCGTGGGCAATAGGTAATAGTTAAAATACCATGATTAATAAAAACCAACTAATATCAATTGTCATGCATTCTCACCTTCATTGACTGCAGAAAGTAGCGTTCTAAGGTCGGCAGACGTAACGAGCACGCCAAATCCAGGAGGAATACCACTGCAGACAATCTGTTGTATCCAAATTAATTTCCAGTTGCCTCCCCCTCACCCGATCAAAATTAATTTCATAATGCAAAAGCATCAGTTGCTTCAGTAGCATCAAAATTTACTGCAATTCTTTCTCATTTGTTGGATAATCTATAGAAATAGGCAAAAAGTAATTAATTACCTAATTACCACTTTAAAAACAAGTAAATCGGTAACATTTACACTGCTGAAAAGCTCAGTTCACATTAATTCTGCTGATTTGTTTATGCCATTTCTGAAACGTTTAAAAGTTGTCTATTCAAAGTAACTTGCAAATGTGTAAGAAATTGAAACTTTTGGGACCTTATTTACAATTCTTAATTAATACTGTTACTCACCAGTTCACTATTGTCATAAATCCTTCCTTTAGCAATAACACACTGTCTCCATTCTCAATGGAAAAAAGGCATTTTCATGCTTTCAGTAGGATCATACGTACAGATACTTTTGGAGCGATGAGGACTGAATGACAACTAAATGGCATCAGAACTTTTTATAATGTTCCTGTAAAATGAAATCTTATGAAAAGGTAGGTATTCAGATATAATTAATTTATCTTTTTTTAGTAAAACAAACCTGTATAATATAACGTCAAAATAATATCGAACCCTTTCCTTTGTTAATATCAAATAAATATACTATAAATATTCATGAATGCTCACCTTAATTAATCACAAAACCCTCCAAGATAAAAATTAAACAGCTAAAACTTGTTTTTTTTAGTAGGATCGAAATGAACTTCAATTTCCTCTCTCATCTATCTTCAATCTATAGAAACGAAAAAAAAAAACAATTAATTAAACTAACAAATAAATAAAACATGAAATAGAACATCGAGCACAAAAAAGCGAGTAAAATTCTACAATTTTAAAATGGCGACGTGGCATGGCTTTACTTTCAGTTTCAAGTCAAGATGAATCATCAAGATGCATAAAATTCATAGATGTATATAATAATTATAGTGTCTATGCTGTAGACGTAGATAATTGCAAAGGAAGAAACATAGAGCAAAAATAAAAAAAACAAAGCATCAACAGAACATTACCTATTTTACGTTATACCTCAACATTGTTATAATTTAAAATTCAAAGTAAAAGAAAAACTCTTAACATATGGTTTTAATAAAAGAAAGTAGTTTTCCACATTTCCGAATAATTTTTATTTCTCTTTGAACGTTTGTGACGGAATCAACACAATGTAGTGGCGCTATACACACCAACCAGACTTTATTAAAAAAAAATTGGATAAACTGCAGTCTGGCAATTACCCAAATCTAAGGTTTCACACTTAAAGTGACGCTCTGATAGTGAAGTTAAAGACAGGTGGCTGGATCTTTTGACTCTCAAATTAAAGTCAAAATATACGTATAAATAGTTTATATTCTCGTTTTTCAAAGAAAATTTAAAATAAATGGTCTATCACTTACATTAAAGTAGCATTCACACTACTGAAAACAACAGTTTTCTATTAATTCTGACATTTCTGAAGCGTTTAAAATCGATCTATTGAAAGTAAATTACAAATATCTAAGAAACTGAGGTTTCCGAGACCTCATCTACTATTCTTACCAATTTTTGTCATAAATCCTTTCTAAACAACAACACAATGTGTTTGCTCCCAATGCAAGAACGTGCCTTCATAGTTTCTTATGAACATTAAGTGCTGCTACTTCTAGAGCAAAAAACGACAGATACAACCAATGCTTTGTAACACATGACACATGGAGTTCTTATGTTCCTGTAAAATGAATAATGAAAAAGTACTCAGATACAATTAATTAATTAGTAAAATAACTTATACAATGCAATGTTAATGTAAGGCCGAAGTTGAAAACTGTGAAAATAAATACATATTACAGCTGATCTTAATTAACCACAAGACCATCATGGGTAAAAAGCTATAAGCAAGAACGCCATGGTAGACAATCTTTTGTCAGTAGGATCAAAATGAAAAGCAACTAAAATGGCGACGTTGCTAAAGAAGAAAACTGCAGACCATAGATGGAAAAGCAAAACTAACTCAACGTTACTTATTTTATGTTTAAATTACACATCAGCATTGTTATAATAATAACAAAAATTCTTAACGTCTTACCTTTATGATGGTATCACTCAAAACTATGTCAATTCATTATAAATCCTTCCTTTGGCAACAAATATCCTTTTGCCTATTTGTGGTGGAAAAAAGCACTTTCCTGCTTCTTTCAGGTATAACAACCTGCTGAACTAAAAGAAGACTACTATAATAAATGCCCTACGGCAGAGTGTCCAGAATTTATGTAATATTTCTACAAGTGAATTATTACATTAAACAATATTCAAATATCAATATAATTAATTTAGTTATTATTAGGTTTGTTTTTCATGAGGTAATCAACATCAACATTTCATCTATTTTTTTTGTTTTTTTAAGGTAGATTATTATATTATTCGGGTATTAACATAGCAACACACCTACAAAAAGCTTAAAAAAATAAAAGGCAAAACATTGTTGTTGATTGCCTAATCAAAAATAAACCTTCACCCCTCAACTGATTATTAATTATTGTTGCTTTAAACTAAAATGTTTGATAAATAGCTACACCTGGTTTGGTTCACCTTATGAAAGCACAGATGCATAAAGATGTAATTTTAGTGCTGAATTACGTATTAATATATCGATTAATTGTGACGGATAAGAGAAATAAAGAACAGAATTTTACAGTAATGGAGAAAACTTTTAAATAAGAAACAATAAATGGTCAAACATACATTGAATGATAAATAAGTACACCTCAAGTATAAAATATGTGAATGAATTATTTTTAATAAACTTTACAAACAGTTTCTCTATCCCAATAAATAATTTGGTAAAATCATTTTCGAAAAAGCCGTGATACGGAAGTTATACCAATAATCTTTTTAAAATGATTAAGAAAGGTTCCGAATTGATATTTGTAATTAACAAAACCAATTCAAAATTTAACGTATTGCTTTGCTATTGTACTGTGAACCACATAATAATATAACGGGTAACTTATAAAGATAAACTTACTTATACGATTAGAGTTATTTGCAGATTAGACACATTGAGAGAGGTATAGGTGTTAACTGACATCATGTGTTCACGATGTATTCAATAAAAGTTCTTCCTTGGTTTTTAGAATGGTGCTGCTCTGCTTGGCTTCTCCAACTGTAATTGGATGAAATTTAAACCTTTTATTTTTTTAAGTTAATGATTACAAAACTTAACACGATTAATGGATTTATAGACACATCCATAGACAAGGATACGTCAAATAAATCCATAAATCAATTAGATGGGTCAAATTTACGTAGTGTCTAAATAACATCTAAACGGTAAGATGTGCTTTTTTTCCATAAATTAATTACTAAAGTAAGAGCTGCTTAATGGTCTGAGGTGTTATATAGACGATCAGATTTTTCATCGTAAGCGAAAACAAAAACAGCATTTTTAGTGAATTTTTCAAAAATAAAAAGTGATGAATTGAAATGACGCTGTATCTAGGCTACGCCACCGATATTCAATTTTATCCCCTTAAAAACAGTAACATTAATTCATAACGCAAAAGAAGAGCCACACTTTCTACATAAAATGAGACTCATATAGTTACATGTAATATTATGAAATAATAAAAACAATATATTTATTATCTATCGCATCTTAATAATTTCTTAATCTTAATACCAATGTCCCCTTATTTTACATTTTTCTGCAAAAGCACCTTATTTTCCTGTTTATTAATTATTTTTTCGTTTATCGTTATAGCTAGAAATTTACGGGAAAATAGCGTATATTTTATAAAAAAGTGAATGTTGACAATAGACTTAATCAAATTAAAAAGACGGATTGATAATTTTTATTTATTGATTAAGTGTATCCCTTCTTTAGCGTCATGAAGTTGAAGTTAGTGTTTTTACCGGAGTAATTTCGTTATTTAGGCGCATTATTATCCATATTTATACGGTTTTATTAGCTTGCATTAAATTTCAGTTTTTATTTTCTTCTTATAATCAGAATATTAATATTAACTTTGAAAATATTTCAATGTAATTAAAATTTAAAAGTTGGATACATAAACAGTCTCTTATCATTTCGCTTTCACTTATTCTTTTCTTTGTTTTTTTTGAGATCCATTCATAACCTGTTACTAAATATCTCCCGTAATATCAAACTTCAAACTAAAGGGCTTAGGAAGCCATATTTCCTAGCCTTATAGAGAGGAGCTTGAAAACTAAATGTATACAACGTTCTTTAAAATTTAATGTCCCTAACAGTTTTTGATTCGAAATCGAAATGTATACCTTGTATACATAACGAAAAAAAAAAACGAATATTATTCCTATAATTTAACATATTTCTAAATTAAGTTAAAATATCTGATTTAGGCAACTTATACAATCCACCAGAATAAACTAACTCATGTTCCCTTACTTTGGCATCCAGAAAGTGTCTCAATTCTTGTAAACTGCATTCAATAGTAGGTCCTTGAAAGGCGAACATTTTTAACATCTGATGGATCCTTTCCAATGGTAATGAATCGAGATTCATCAACATTCCCGTAATGTAAGACCAAAACGTCTATATGTATAAAAAAATCTGCATTAATATAAGTATTAAGCCAACAACAATTGAAAATATGGCATCTTAAAATTTTTAATAATAATTTCAAATGTACAATTTAGTACCTGTAATTCTTCTTTCCTTTGATCTTGGGCGCTAGCCATTGCACTTTCTGATTCATAATCTTCCACAATCTCTGACGCAGCTTTACTTACACTATTTTCTATTTCTTCTATCAAACAAAACAAATCCGGTTTCACTTCTTCTATAAGTCCGTAAGATTGCCAAAATCCCATTTTCCTTCTTAATATCGTTGGCGGAACTTGCATAACACGACTCAATTCATCCAATGCCCATTCCTCTGTAAAATTAAAAAAAAATTATTACTTCAGCTATTCTACGTCTTTTAATTTTTGTAACTTTTTCCCTTATTACATATTATAAATTTCTTTAGTTGATAAAATTCATAACCATTTTTATACATACATAAAAAATACTTACTTCAAATTAATTGTACTTACTAAAAAACAAATAGTACAATCAATGAATTTAATGATACCTAATCCATAAAAGCACTCTGAGTAATAGAATGGGAAAAAGAATAAAAACAGCGTATTTTTAATTTAGTTACGCAAAATATTAGTCAGAAATTTCTTTTGTTGAAAATTAGGTCCTAAAACTCGAAAATGGATTAACACAAAAAGTTAAAAACTATTTAAGATTTAATTAACACTTCTTTTCCTAAACTTTAATGATTTAAAAATGATATCTGCTAAATAGAAGAATCAGAAAGTTTACTATCAAAAATCAACAAATTTGCGTAGGTTATAGAAAGAATTATCAAATAGAAAAATATACAGAAAATTCAAAACCACCGAAAACTTTCATCGCGGTAGTGTCCACATGACTGCAAGTACAGGAATGTTCGGAGCAAAATCAATAATTGCACCTCTAATTCCTACTTAAAAAATACATTCCCTTGATACTTACTTTTATCTTCAAAATGCATAATAATAGTGACGTGAACAGGTGTAACAGATAAGTTCAGTTTCCTATCAGGTAGATCAATTTCTACGTCAACCACTCCCAAGTGGTTCTTCCATGCTAACGTCCTGCTACCTTTCAAAGCCTCAAAGCCTTTTGTGTATAAAGCCATTTGTTCCTTAATTTTTGGATGAACTTCAAGTTTTTCGTCCTTTAGAGCTGGCCAAAACTGCGCTGACAAAATCATCGCAGACATGTTAAAATTCTCGGAGTATTCCGGTATTTGTGCGATATGCGTTTTGATCCTCTTTGAATCAGCGACATCTTTCAACATTACTTCGCAATAATGTAACTGGGAATCACCGAAACGTAATTTGAGTAGTTCAAGGTATCGAATTTCCTTTTCGGTATCGCAACTAAATTGAGATAAAAGTCTGTCGGCCAACAAAGTACGATATTCATTTACGAAAAGTTCCTTACTACCATAGACGCTAACAAGCATTGATATTATGTCTGATGATCGTCGAATGTTGGAAGATTTATCTAAAAATTAAAATAAATACATTAATTTTTTCCTTTGAAAATTAAAATAAAAATTACGAGCTAGACGAAACAATAACAGCTAGCGGAAAACAAATTCAAAGAGTTTGTAAAATAGAAAGAAAAATAGAAACAATTAAAGTGAAAGAATAAGAAAAAGTAAATTTTTGTTCGTAGAGATAGCAAACTGAACTTTTGTAAAGAAATACATATAAAAACAAAATGTATTGATAATTATACTTACTAGGATCTGCTTCAACAGGATCCGGCATCCATTTCGTCCAGTTTTCAGCATCTTCATCGGAAAGAGCGTTTTCATCCACATGAACCGCATTTCCCCGGACTAATTCCTCTGCTAGATCATTAGGATCTTCTTCGGTTAAACTACTCACTACACATCTGAAATTTTTTGATAAGCAAACTTACGTTTAACATTATCAATTCGAGGGTTTCTTTTCATTTTTTTATAATACAAGCAATATTTACAAATCAAATAAAAGTTTTAGAAGAACGTATTTCCACGTGAGTTACGTATATTTAGTATGTGGACTTCAAAACTATTAATTCTATTCAATATTCTTTTAACAAAACTTAACTACCTGACTGTATCATCTCTGCTTCGTAGATACTGATGAACAGGCTGTGTAACAGTTTCTAAGAGTAGTCCTGAAGGGTCTAAAACCCTCATTGACCGAATGGAAGCTACATAGGCAGTTAAAATGTCGGGAGTACTAACACCAGGATGCAATAAACGAGTTTCCATCGACTTCTGTAGTTTCTCAATCAATACAGATCTCAAGTCAGTTTTTTGAAGGCAAAGACGTAAATCTTCTAATGCAGGCAAAGACTCCGGAAATTCTAAGAAACTTCATTCTTTTATTGAGAACAAAGTAAATCTATTGACCCACCTATTATTATGTTAAAAAGCTGATTAATACGCACTTTAGCATATGTTTCATAAAGAAAATTTAATAGTTTCCTTTGAAATCGCTTAACAGCTTCTTCATTGACACTCGCATATTCAGAACAATAAATTGTTTGGAGCCATGGTATTATTACTGTTTCTAACCACTATAACAAACAGTTATTACACACTATTAATTTTAAACGTTGGTTTAGTTAAAGATAAAAATATTCAATACTAACTGTTTCAAGAGTAGTTAAGTATGATGAATCGAAACTGTCTTTGCATGTCTTCTGTACATGGTTTTCTATAGTGGTGTATATCAAAGAAGTCAAAACTTGCCCGACTAATGGTTCCAGAAGATCTAATTTATTTAGTTTCCTGCAAAAAAAAAGAAACAATAGTAAAATGGTCTCCCATATAAACTTACTTTATTCAGGAACTGAATGCACAATTAAAGCAATTGAAATTACCAAACTTCTAGTTCCTTCTTAAAATATCATACCTATTAGTCTCACTAAATATCAAATTATAATTATTTTCAGATTGTTGACTCAAATTAAAAAAATCTGCAATATCTCTGTTATTCTCTTCAGACAGTGCAATTATGTAAAAGTTCTCTATTATGTCCTTATGTTCAATAGGTAACTGAGACAACAAGGTTGCTCTGAACAGTAATCTTAAAGCATCTACAGGATCTTCATTGCCATAAATATTGCTTTCAGGCAATAATTTCTTGTTCAATATTTTCAGCTTGAGAAATAAACTCCCATATTGCATAAAACAGTCGTGAATGAAATTAATTGCCTTTGAAAATTTGAAAAAACCTTCTTCATAATTTTCTACTTTGACAAAGTAAGACCAAAATTTTGGAACATAACTTTCTCTTATTTCACGTTCGACTCTTGTTAGAATCATAGTTTTGATAATTTCTGCTAAATTCAGATTTTCAATTACGGATAACGTTTTATAAAACTCATTTTCCGATGCTTCTTGTTGCTACAAAAATCTATTTCAAAAACTAAGATTAAAGAGAAAAATACGTACACGTTACCTTCGATGAAGATTCGTCTAAAATTGGAAATACTTTCTTAATAAGATTCCAAGAGTCATTATAATCAATTTTTAAACTCATTTTTCCGGTAGATGTAAATAACTAATAAGTTACATTTGTATATAAATATGTGACAAACATGTGACCATAGATAATAAATATACAAAAAATGTAACATACATATAACTTAAGCAAAACTGAAGATAAACTGAAGCATAAGGCATTTTCGGTCACCGTTACCGAAATACCCCTTTGAGATTGGTTGGGTTGGTTGTTTTTCCCCTTCAACGAGAAAAACGTAAATTAAGTCAATTTCTGATATGACTTTGGTATTTTTATGAAAAACTTGGATTGCATAAAGCACTGAAATTAATTCACGTATTTTCAATCATTATAACACAGATGTGGAACTCGAGACAGTTTTTGGTGTTATTATTATTTTTGTTTTGAATTTAATAACTGACGGGCATGGTGATGATTGACGCCACTTGCGCCAAACAAACATAACCTATTAAATAACCTTGTATTTTTAACAGCGTTTCTTGCACGTGTTTTTCAATAATTCGTAAGAATGGCTGATACTGGTATGTTTATACATTACATCTATGTACTGTCTAAAATCGGTCGATTTTATTTTAATCTGCAACAATATTATTAGTTTCAGCAGAAGAAAAAATTAAAAAAAAAAAGAAATCTAAGTCCGAGAAATCACTTGGTGCTGTTCAAAAGACACAAGATTTTTCAGTCGAGCCATCAGAAAAAATTACGAAGTTAGATGCATCCAAATGGCCTCTTTTATTGAAGGTACGTTTTTTCTGCGTTGTATCTGTTTATTTGCTAATGCAAAGAAGTAAATTTCTTGTAGAATTTCGACCGGCTAAACGTTCGTACAAATCATTACACTCCATTACCATTCGGATCATCCCCATTAAAAAGAGAGATTGGAGAATATATTAAATCTGGTTTTATTAATTTAGACAAACCAAGCAACCCCAGTAGTCATGAGGTAGTTGCATGGATTAAACGAATATTAAAAGTCGAAAAGACCGGACATTCAGGCACATTAGATCCTAAAACTACAGGTATATTAAATTGAACCTTTCCTCTTTTGTGGTTTAAATTGATGATGTTTATACCCTTGGAGTTTGGAAAGGAACAGCATGTTTCTTCAATTATAAAATTTTTACATTAGAGAAATTATCGTCATTTTTACATTTTATGCCATTTGTAGTAATTTTATTGCAGTAGGTGTAGTAAAAATCAAAATTGGTTAAAAAACATTTTTCTCAACCTATCTATTTTTATTCAATGACCTGCTATGTAATTTTAAGAACACAAATTAATGGCTAAAGAGGAATACTGATAATGTGATACTTAATGCATAATTAATTTAGTTTTTCAATATAAGATTTTGTTATCTAAAAAGTGAATAGGTACATAGATTTATTGAAAACAGTACATATAATATAAATTGGAATTATAAATATCCAAATTTTATGTATGCTTTAAGTTTGTATTAAAATTTTGGAGTTTTATTATTTGGAAACTAAGAATTGAAGGTTTAATAAATTTTTTATTTCTAGTAATTAGAAA
>NW_020439131.1:12654-25726 GCF_000699045.2 Agrilus planipennis
CCTGTTTTATTCTAGGTTTTAATTAATAAAACTGGTTCTGTTCGTTTACTATTTAATGAAGTTTTTGCTTTAAATGGTCATAAAGTACATATTTATAAAATTGGATATTTTGATTTTTTTTTTTTGAAAAATAGGTAAATGAGTATTTTATTTAGGTGAATGCCGTGTGTTATGGGGCCAAGATCCTTTTACCAGGAATTTTACGCTATGAAGACAACATAGAATTAAATGAAGACATTGTTATTGTAACGACGAAAGGTGAAGCGGTAGCGCTTGCCGTCGCACTCATGACAACAGCAACTATTGCTAGTTGTGACCATGGTGTCGTAGCAAAAATAAAGCGAGTAATTATGGAACGAGACACGTACCCCCGTCGATGGGGACTTGGGCCGCGGGCCAGCCAAAAGAGGTCGTTGGTTGCACAAGGGTTATTAGACAAATACGGCAAACCCAACGAGAACACACCGAAGGAATGGCTCAATAGTTACGTTGATTACGCGTGAGTAATCAGTACTTTCTCTTTTCAATTTAAAAAATACTTTTTTTACGCGGTTTTACATTTTCATTTCAATGTTAAAAATATTATTATTATTAAGGAATATAATATTCTACCACGAGATTATTTATTTTGTTTTTATCAGTACAATTTTATTATAGTGTGAAAAAGGAGCCTAGCGAAGCAGTACAAATTAAACAAGAAGTAGATGAAGACCATAGCAAAAAGGTATCTGAATAAAGTAGTTATTTTTAGGAAAATTTAGTGCAACGTATTTTGTTTTGTTTATAAGAGAAAAGCTGCTAATTTGGATACAACGGCTGAAAGCATGGATACTTCGGTGGCAGGCGAAGGATCGACGTCCGAAGTTCAAAAAGAGAAGAAAAAGAAGAAAAAACGTAAGAAAACGGACGAAGAAAACGCCACAACAGAAAGCACTACCACTGTAGAAGATCCAGTTTCTTCGGAAATTGTAAGTTAATAGCTTAATAGGCAATATAGAAGTTTTTAATTTCGCAACAGAAATGCCACATTCAAATTTATAGATGAAGTCAAATGAATAAAAGACATAATGATTAGGTATTACAATAACTTTAAGGAATATAAACCTGTAAATAATATCGCATGTGAATTGATAAAACTTACAGAATTACTGTTGTATAATTAAGATTAGACATATGGCCGAGGTCGAAATGAACGAGTTGATTCACTATCAATCGTTGTTGAGACTTTTAGGTACAACCTTCGTCCGCTACACCGGAGCGTAATAACCACTGAAGGTGTCAGCCGCCGTTGTTACCAAAATGTCTAGACGTTCATCCGTCTTAATTCGACTACAATTGTACAGTTACTTTAATTTTTCACTTTGCTTTATGGAACCTTTGTTAGTATTACATTTTTTATTCACAGGAGGTGAAAAAAGAGAAAAAGAAGAAAAAGAAAAAAGATAAGGAACAACAAGATCAAGAATAACCTTTTACCTTTTGACATGCATCATACCACATTGGTTACAATAATTTTAAACCGTTAGTTTCTTCCTTTTTTTTATGTAATTCTTAAGTACATATAAGGACCATTGCAATGTGAATAGTGCTAATTTTTCTTTATAGAAAAAGGAATATTTCTGTTTTTAAGCAGAAACAAAACAAAGTTGTACGTGAAGCTGTTGAACGAATGTTTTAATAAAAAAAGTTTCTACGGAAAGAATTGTTTAAATATAAAAGTTAAGCTAAAAAAGAAAAATTAGGTACACCATTTGAACGTTTATGATTTATAAATATAGATGATGGATTCAAGTAAGCAAATGATTTTTTCAAGAGAACAATTGACGCCAATTTTTTAATAGTAATTTAGATCAATTAAAATGGCATATACGTCATTACAGTATTAATAAAACTGTATGCAATAGTAAAATCTGTAACACTAAAGTTATACCAATAAAAAATAATGTTTTAAATTGTATAGAGATATGTCACTTTACTATGCTTTCGTTACCGTTTCAAATTTATCTCTTTCAGCGTTTCATTATAATAAGTTGTTTTGAGTTTAGAAATTTAACATACTAAGGTCTTACAATGCATTAATCTTATGCCCAAATGAAAATTTTAAATAGCAATCCCAATGTTTTAATTTTAAAAATTATTGAAATTAAAAATTAGTAATAACTACCAAAAAGTTATACTTAGTTATTCGGGAGAAAATTGCTTTTAAATTTATTAAATTAATGTTTCAGATTATAATCACTTGTACTATTTTTATATTACACCTAATATTTTAATTTATTTGTAAAACTACTAACGCTTTAATTAATATATACGAAACATCAATTATAATAACTGCCCTATGTCGTTTAAGTTTAGCAGATATTTGTAACAGATTATTGGCACTTATTTGCTAAAATGAAATTAATGCTATCACTACATGTTTCTATTTAACCGGCTATATGATGACGCCAATTCAAGTTCCAAACAAAATAATCGTAGAGCATGCGTAAAGAATGATCAATCTATGAAAATAATATATTCCACAGAAAAATATAGATGTTATTCATACATATTGTGCATAACCTTATTTTCTTTGTTTGCTGAAAAAGTCAAGTTTTTACTTAAATAATTAACATTTATGTATTAGTGTTAAGTGATTAATGCTGCTTATTGCACTATTTTAATTTTATTAATTGCAAAATGTGCGCTGCAGTGTCATTGTTAAATCTGCCTAATGTGGCTCTGGAAAAAATATTTTCCTTTCTAAGTTACGACGAAATTGCAAAAAATCGTATCGTGAGTACATAGTTATATATTTTTTTCACATTAATAAATTCGCATTTGATATCATGAATTACCTGTTATGCGAATTATAAGATATTTAAAATCTTAAATGAGCAAAGGTCATTGAACTTGCGTAAAAACAAATTGGCAAATATCCAACCGCCATCCAACGTCCTGGGCAGTAATATTGGCGCTTTAAAATATAGTTAAATTTTAATTATTTACTGATTGATAAAAAGTTGTCATTAATAGGCGTAGCCATGTCAATAATTTATAAGATAAAATTTTCGCGCTCTTTTATGAGCTAGGTTATGTTAACTTGTTTTTGGTGTTAAGTGCTTTGTGTACTCTTCTAGGGTTTTCTATAAAAAAGCTTTTATTTTAAAATATTATTTAAGATGTCTGCGGACGATGAGTCTGAGTACTCATTAGAAAACTTAATTGCCTTTGCGAGAAATGAAATAGGTCAAAATTGTGAGAACGAGAATGAGAATGTTAACAAAACAAGTCCCAAAGTAAGACAACTGAAAACATTTGATATATTATCAGAAGAAAACATTATAAAATTAGATAAGAATGATTCAAGCGGAAAAAGATGCGGAAGTATTGCAAATTATTCAGGATTTTCTGATGATGAAGAGAACTCTGCAAATTTCTTTGAGAGCAAATACGAACAAGAGATCAAAAGATTACTAAAAAAAGATGAGGCTGGAAATTCGTCTTCCTCATTTATTGTAAGATCAGCCGACGCAACTGAAAACGTCTCATGGAAAACAGATGTAAAGGCGCCTGTTCTAAAACCACAAGAAAATGACTATACTGATTTTTTTGGTATTAAAGTTGTCAAACCGTTAATATCTAGTACTGTGTTAAAAGTGCGTATGGCCGATAAAAACGCAGTGGGAATATCTCGATTACAAACTTACATTTTAAGGGCTACACAAGATAAAAACTGGGTTGTTGCTGGGGTAATTGTGGGGAAAGGGCCAGTTAAAACTTCTCAAAATGGTAAAAAATTTATGGTGTGGACATTAAGTGATCTTATAGGTAATCTTGAGACAGCAGCGGTGTTTTTATTCGGAAGTGCTTTTCAAGATTTGTGGAAGACTACTGTCGGTACAGTTATTGCAATATTAAATCCTGATATAATGGATAATACTAAAAATTCAAAAGATAAGGCAGGTATAAGTACATGATCTGAATTAATTCTAAACAAATTTGTTCTTTCAAAATAATCAGGTTAATGTAAAAGTTTAAGATTCAACAAATTTACAGTAAATATAATTTCTCTTTATTTTTTATGATAATCCTATCTAACTATATTTTGCAAATACCTTTCTAGAATGCCATGATGCAATAAACCCCATATGAATACTTCACTCGATATTCTTTAGAAGAAATAGGTTCATACTATCAAAATACTTTATCACTAAATTGATGGGCAAAAAATGTTAAAAAGTGTAAAATAAATTGTTTGTCGTTTAAATTTTTTTCCAACTGATAAATCAGTATGTACCTAATTGTAAGATTATACCATGGATTTGAAATTTGTCGCCTTCATGATAACAAAAGTAATTATTTTGGCGTTCGATTATAACGCAAAGTTTTTGATAATTACTCTACACCGTTCGTCCGCGAATATCTGCATTATAAATAATCGTAATTAACCATTCCGCGTTTAAATACAAATTTGTTTCTACCTAACTCAAGCACCTCTTTTTTTCAATTATGTAGACGTGCGTGTCGTAAAAATGTTTTCTGTTAAATGATAAAATGTATAAATAATCATGTTTCGACTCATGTACAGGATGCCCAAAAAGACTAACCAGTTGCAGCAGTAAGTCCAGTCAAGTCACGTTTTTTTGTTATAAAATTTTAGTTCTTTTTTCCCTTGATCACTCACTGAAGCTAGAGTCGGCATATTGTAAAAACTAAAAAAGAAGTACCACAATTGTTATTGTTTTAATTTAACAGTACTCTTTACTAAAAAAAAAAACAAAAACCCGCAAATCAAAAGGTTGAAGTTTTTACTGATGTTGAGGTCATGCGTACGTTGTTGTTTTGAGAGAATTTTAGTAGATTTACTACCGGTCCAAGTATTGCGGAAGGTTTCCTGTACATCCAGTACAATTAAAAATTCAATTGCTAAAAACTGTTTATTTTTTGCTAGGCACGTATTGTTATTCCTAGATTAGAAAAAGTAAATTTCGCAGCATTGATTTGTATATCAATGTTAAAGCACCTTTTTGAGAACAATAGAATTTTTGTCGATAATACGAAAACTTAATGCATTGTAACGCTATAAATACGATATTAGCTTTTAACTGTGTTATTTAAAGAATGAATTTAACGAATCTATCACAACTAGCAAGTGCAAAGCTTAATTGGTGTGCAATTAATAAGTGCCTTTAAACACACTTCGTTTCTCATTCTGCTGCAAATGTTCAGAAGACGTGATAGTGAAACTTTGTCATACGACATTAACTACCAAAAGATGCACAACCTTTGTTATCACGATTTTACCGTTGACTATTCAAAACAGAGTGATTTTGAAAATGATCAGTTTGTATTGTCCAGAAATTTGATTTTTGATTTAACACATTTAAAAGTGGTGCTTGAGTGTCTGTCTAAACTCCATTTGACGAACATTAAGAATAAAATTCAGCATAATATTAACGGGAACCGAGAAGTACCAGATGAATTAAATGATAGAAATAACGAAGAATCTCTTTTGGATATTGAAGAATTACGGATAAATCTCTGGCATGATACTAAACAAAAACAGCTACTCAGCTTGATTGATGAATTGCATGAATTCAGTTCTACAAAGGAATTTTTTAAAAACCAACTCAATGAGTTAATGGAAAATGAGATAAAAACTAAAAACGATGGGGTAATTTGTAATGAAAATTTGAAATTGGATAATATTTTATTTAAATATGAAAATGGAACACCTGTAGAGTGTAAATTAAAAACGTTCAGATCAGTTGCTTGTACACCTTCAGTTTGTAATGTATTGACTCTGATATATTCTACAACAGAACGCATTTGGAGAAGTAAACACCTTTATGAACTCTTGGAATATTATTATAATTGTCTAAAAACGCAATGTAAAACACAGAAAATTATTTTGAATGAACTGCTTCCCCTTGATCAATTTGAAAAAGAAATTTACAACTATTTACCAAAAGTAAAACTTATATCAGCTTTTCTTAAAATTCAAAACATTGAAAGCATCCATTCATCCCTAGTCTCCAATTCAGCAGATAATCATATTAACAACCTAATAAAACTGAACGTTGAATATAAAAATCAAATTTTGGATTCCTTATCAGACCTACAAGAATATATTTTATACAAGCCGCTACGATTAACTGTCGAAGATATGTATGAAATTATGAAAAAGAAACTTGGCACAACTCAATTTAAAATTGAAAATTTTAATTCAGTTTCCATTGGGAAGTCGAAAGGATTTCTGGGGGACCATAACAAGTTACTAGTTCACATCCGTACAGATGAAAATAATGAAATTAAGGTTGTTAATCTATTCGTAAAATTATATCCTGAAAAATGTGCTTTCGTTGATGTTTTGGTGGATTCTAACGTATTTTTTAAAGAAATATTTACGTATACAACTTGCGTTAAAGGTATGAAAAAACATGGAATAAATGTCATCGATGATTGTTTTGCACCTTGTTATTTTACAAGACCTGATCATTGCTTAGTGTTTGAAGATTTGGTAACTCATGGTTTTATTATTCCTGATCAAAGAAAATATTTTACGCCACAAGAAATAAAAACCGTATTGCAAACTCTGGCAAAGTTTCACGCAGCCGGTATATTATACGAGGAAAAATTATCTGAAAAATGCGAAACTAAAGTGTGTTTGAAAGATAAATATCCCGTTGGTTTATGCGAAGCTTTCTATAGCAATAATAATGAAAAACCTTTCATTAAATATCTGCTTTGTGGTAGAAATGTCTTGTTACATTTAATAGATAAATTCTACCCTTCTGGTGATAATGAAGGGTTTAAAAACTTTTGTCTTTCTTTAGTGCAAAAGTCTGTTGCGAAAGTAACACCTTCAACAAAGTTTCGAAATACAATTTGTCACGGTGACCTTTGGCCCACTAATTTTTTTATCAAGTACGTTGATGATAATCCAGTCGATTGTCGTTTAATCGATATGCAAATTGTTCGGTATTGTCCCCCTGCTCATGATGTTATTTTCGTGATTTTTTATTGTACCAACAAAGCGACAAGAGAAAAACACTTAAAAGATTTTCTTACTCACTATTACAGCGTTATGAAAAACACACTAGAAATTTATGGCCATGATCCAGAGTCAATTTATTCATTTGAGGAATTGATTGAAACATGCGATGATGTGTTATTGCAAGCTGTTTTTCAATCATCGGTTTGGTATCAGCTAAGTCAGCTGTCTGCTGAAGCTATCGAAGAAATAAATTCGGTTAAAACAAATATGTCTGATATTCTATATAACGATAGAAGGAGCTTCTGTGAAAGTATTTGCGATCGTGATCCAAATTATAGAAGGCGAATGGAAGAAGTTATTCAAACATTAAAAAATATTTATGAAGAAGGCGAAAACAGAATAATTTCAGAAATGGTGTATTCTAAGTAAATTAGAGGTACTTAAATCTTATTATTGGTAAATTTATCAAAATTAATAAGTTTGAGTTAGGTAATGTAGAAATTTTTTTAGTGAATATAATGTGTTATAACAATAAAATATAGAGGGTTTCCGTTGTAGCATAAATTGGATTTTGTGTAGAGATTGTATAATAAAATTTTAATTTTTATTCTTACTACAATTTATTATTACTTTTACGGTGATGCTTTTATTCGTTTTCCCAATCCCTCATTTTAACTGAATTAAAAGTGTTACTTTAGCAGTTATTTAACCAACTGTTGGATCTTAAACTTGTACATTTTTCAACCATATTCCTAGTATTGTATAAATATAAAAATAATCCAATGAATTTTTGAAGGCAACACTGAAGATAGTATCAGCCGACAGAGTTTTAATACTAGGGCAATCAAAAGATTATGGGATTTGTAAACACAAAAAGAATAACGGTGACCCTTGTTCATCATTTGTAAACGTCAGTAGTAGTGATTTTTGCATTTACCATCTGAGGCAGGCCTATCAAAATTGTTGTAAAAGATCAGAATTTCAGTCAGGCTCGAAGGGTTTAACCGCACTGAGAAATAAAGTACTCGGTAAAAACGAGGTGTTCTATGCCGGAAAGAGTTACACAGCCATACCAGCAAAAAAGAATACCAAACAGGTGGTAAAAGATAATTTTAGATTACAAGCCTTGAACGAAAATATAACGATCTCTGCGAATCCGTTAATTAAAAATAAGAAACCAATCGCCATAGGACGGGCTGTTAGTTTTGATACGTCAGCAAATCAACGGCAAAACGATTTATTACAGTTGCAAAAGTTGGGCTGGACTCCAAACACGGTAAAGCCCGACTCTGTTTCTTCCAAGCAAAAAGATACAGAAACGTTGCAGAAACTTGGTGTTGATTCCGAATCTGCTACCGACGAAGGAGTTGCTACGAAGCAGCCAGAATATATTGACTTAAATGTTGATTTTAAAAAAATGAAAAAAACAACGTTGAATGCTGCTGCCCTGACACTACTAACTGGCAACAAAATTGTGCTAGGAACGGATCCTCCTAAACCGTGTCCTAGCCGATTCGATAAAGCTAAGCAACAGGCCATTTCATATATCAAAAAGAATGGGCCTCTATCTAAAGAAGATCCAAATTATCGCAAGAACACTGGGAATAAAAAACGATCTTTAGATGTTCAAGTAAGTAGAAGAGTATACGTTTTACACATTACATTTTTTCACATCAAAACTATTTCTATAGTTCTTACTGAATTTGTGTTCCAAAATTTCATGACCTCATAAATGTTTTCTAATTTATTATAAGATAATAAGTTTTGCGAACGACTCAATTGAGAAAAAACAATACGACTTACCGAACTTTTTGTAAGATTCGTGTTGAAACAGTGCACTGGAACTTTCGTGTTTTTTAGTTGGAATTGGAGATGAAGAAATTTCTTGAAAAATATTCAACCTGTAAAATAACAATTATTAATCATCACTCAATTATTATTCATCAATTATTTGATAAAAATTAGAGTGGCTTATTGCAAATTAACAACTTTGAAAGAGCAACGGTATTTTTTCAATCAATTACTACTACTTCAGCAGGGTCAAGTAATATGAAAATAAATTAACTTTCTGCTAGAATAAGCATAAATCTTTAAATAAATACTTTATCAGTCATTCAACCGTAAAGTGTTTTATATTCTAAACATATTTTTATTATAGGATGTTCAAGGATTATCAAAAAAATTGAAGATATCTTTAGATAACCCGGAAAATAGTTTTGCTTCCGAACGATTTAAAAAAATGATGGCCCTTACATCTAATCATAAAGATTTATTAGAACAACATGACGACGAAGAACAGGAAAAATACTTCTCGAAGCTTGAGATGAAAGAGCGACTAGAAGAGAAGATGCTCAACACTTTCAAAGTGCCATGCAAGGCAGTCAAGTGCCTGAAGTGCAAATATACAAGTTTCTCCGCTACGGACCGTTGTAAAGATGAAAAGCATCCGCTTCGAGTGTTCGATTCGTTTAAGAGATTTTTCAAGTGTGGAAAATGCAGTAATAGGACAGTCAGTCTTGAAATTGTGCCAATGTTTTCATGCAAAAAATGTGGAAGTGGAAAATGGGAAAAAACTAGTATGATGAAGGAAAAAAGGACCGAGATTGTAGCTGAAAAATTATCGATACGTGGCGACGAAGAGAAATTTATTAATTCGAATACAAGTGACGCAAACTTGAATCTTATGGTGCCAGATGAAAGTTAATACAATAAAAAACATATTTCGTATTATCGTCTCATATATGTTTAGACAAATAAAAAAACAAATTATACATTTTAATTTATAAAATATCGTGTTTACTCTTAATAAAAAGTATTGATATCAGATGTATATACAATACAATATTACTATTTCAACTTTATTAAATGACCTGAAAATAAAAGTTACTTTATCATTTTCTGCAGAAGTTGATTTTTTATTTTTTAGTGTTTTGAACCTAAATTCGATTTTATACTTAAAATTATCTATTAGTTTTCCGTTTCCTTCTATTTTATTCTGCATCAAAGAATAGATAAAAAAATAGGTAGAGAATTTGGTTTTCAATGTAAAAGTAATATAGCATATAGGTAGGTTTTTATCAATTCATTAGTTTGATAATTTCTAATTTCCTAAGGAAATATGTCTAATGTTCAGTTCATTCTGTCATATTCTCATAATTTTTATTGTAAAGTACAATTTTTTTAAAGGTGTGTAGAAAATTCAATCAAACATGCAGTCAGATGCTGACAAGAGGGTTTTACCAAATGGAAAAAAGACACAGCGGCATATACAAAAAGCTAAAATCCTTGTTGCCAAGAAGAGAATCAGAAAGACGAAATCACCCGTTGGCAAGACATTGCGACATATTATCCGCCGTAGAGACACGCATAAGCATGCTAAATATGACTTTCATAAAATATATCGAAACTAACAAATGTTGCTTTATACCAGGAAAGGTACTGTCACATTTTTTTGCAGAATTCTTTTCTAAACTTATATAACATTTCATTACAGATACTTGATGAGATTGATCGTATATTGAGACTTATAGAAAGCACTGGATCGGCACCTCGGAGTCACGAATTTTTACAAGAACTTCGAGATATTAGCAGCATGGCTATGGAGCATTTTGACGAACACATACTGCCAACATTCAAATCACATATTGATTCACCTCCGGGTTTGTTATTTTACATTTGCAGTTACTATTATTTCCTAAAGACGTCAATTTTTTAGTGCTGCCAGTGGGAGAGCAATGCTCATCTCGTCAGCCTCTTTTGATCCTGAATAAACTAGTAACTGACGAAATGCGCAAAATCAGAAGACAGAACAAAAGTAACAAGCAGACTACTGTCTTAATGCGGCAACAAATTGTTAAACTATTTCAAAAGGTTAGTGATTTGTAAACTTACCCACTTTTAATTCCTTTAATTTCTTCGTGAATTAGGGTTTTTCTTTTTTTGGTCATCACCGTCTAAAAAAAATCTAATAGTAAAAGAGTTAATCTTCTCTCTTTTAATACATACCTACTTTTTTTGAGCAAATTATTTCTGCTTCTATCCCTCACATAAGATAAGTGATTTTGATATAAATCCACAGATTAAGACTCAAAATAGTCGTATTAAAGCACAAACTAACAAGCTGAAGGAGCAGGAGAAGAAAATTCAGGAGCAGACCGTGAAAATACAGGAGACCGAAGCTGTTATTGGGGAGATGAAAAGACACATGGGCGAATGGGAAGAGAAGTTCTCCGATCTTACAGCAGATTTAGTCCGTGCTCGCGAAGAACTTGTGGCGAAAAGCAGATTATCCCCTATTCCTCCTTCTCATCCAATTTCTACAACTGTTCCAACTTCTCGGTCATATACAGGCCACATCTTGCCTCGGACTGGTCTTCCAAGGACACCGACCATTTTGTTACACCATGGCGATAGAAAACGGAAGTCACCTGAAGGAGTTGAAACACCTCCCTGCAAATTGCCCAAAAATATTTCAAAAGATATTTGCGATAAAATCAGTAAAAATATCACTAATAACATATCGAAAAACGTCACAGGTAGCATGATGAAAGAAAAAGACTTGAATGCAGGAAAAAAACAATCATCTCAGCCTTTTTCATTTCTGAGTTCTTCACTTGAAACTTTATTGAAAAGACCTTTAACTAGTATAACAGGAAGGAAAAGAAAAATTCACAATGATATAGAATTAAAGTAAAAAATAAATAATAATTTTTTGTAACATTATTCACAAAGTTGTTGAATTAGTAATTAAAGCTTCGTGAAAACTTTTCTAACAACTTTTATATTTAAAGAAAATGGTTAATTAAGATTATGCTAATTCATTCCTAAATATTTAGTATTTTCTTGCATGATGGTTTTATCAAAATCAATATAATTGAGGAAGTCTATTTACAAATTATTTAGTATAATGTGCATTAGCACAAATTCATTATAATTGCGAAAATTGTGACACAAATCTTTAGGCGATGCAAAAACATTATTTTATTTGATTGTAATTTTAAAATAGAAGTCTTTTTAAGTTGACCTTGATATAATAAATTATTACTGTATGAATGTTTTAAACGTATAATATATTATTTGTTAAAAATTAAATGAAACAAATTCTCAATTACATAATAAACTTAGAATTTATATATTCAATGTATAATAGGTGTAGTAACTGAAAGCCAAAAAATTATTTTTTAAATTGCATTATTTTGTATTTTCAAGTGTTAAATTTATATTTCTAGGAAGGTAACCTTTTGTAATATGAATGTTTTACTTTAATTTAATAAATTAATCTTATTGTGAACATTATAACTGAATAAGAGCACATTGTTAACTAACATTTTAGCACCAGTGTATATTTCAAGTGATTATTATATCTGTACTTCGATAGAAAGTAGATATTTATCGATTATAACTTCATTGTATGTATGTAACGTGTGATGTTTGCAATAGATGAAATTTTTCTATGAATACTAATTGTTTGTTCTTATAATATGGGGTTTGTCTACAAAATACGTATGGGTGTTAAAATAAAAGAAGACGCTTAGACAAGGATCAAAATAAAACAATCTAACATAGAAATAAAATAAATCATTTTTATAAAGTGTACCGAAAAGTATAAATACGCTATCACAATTAGGATACAACAAAAAAAAATTTTTTTTATACGTATCGGACAATTTATAAACTTTAAGATTAGAATTTAATCAAACTCAATCTATTAAATATTTATTTATACATAAAATTTCTCTATAAATCAACTTTGTGCGACAAACATTTACTGATTCTTTTATCTAAAACATTGAACTTCTTTGAAAAAGTTATTCTCAACAAATCATTCATCATTCAAAGTTATTGAAAATTTACTAAAATTTATTTTTTTTGTAAAAAAAAACAACAAAAAAGAAAGTTTTTATTTTATTAAACTTACAAATTCATTAATTTGATTAAACAAAATATTTCATACAAAAAGATTATTTACTAATTTCGGTAGAAGAAATTACGAACACGTTTAATTTTCACTTACTTTCAAAAGCTTGGATCCAAAATGTCCAGGCTGTCACACGACTCTTCACGATTTTTTCCACTCCTATATTGAATAACATC
>NW_020439131.1:29580-53711 GCF_000699045.2 Agrilus planipennis
AAGATTAGAATTTAATCAAACTCAATCTATTAAATATTTATTTATACATAAAATTTCTCTATAAATCAACTTTGTGCGACAAACATTTACTGATTCTTTTATCTAAAACATTGAACTTCTTTGAAAAAGTTATTCTCAACAAATCATTCATCATTCAAAGTTATTGAAAATTTACTAAAATTTATTTTTTTTGTAAAAAAAAACAACAAAAAAGTTTTTATTTTATTAAACTTACAAATTCATTAATTTGATTAAACAAAATATTTCATACAAAAAGATTATTTACTAATTTCGGTAGAAGAAATTACGAACACGTTTAATTTTCACTTACTTTCAAAAGCTTGGATCCAAAATGTCCAGGCTGTCACACGACTCTTCACGATTTTTTCCACTCCTATATTGAATAACATCCACTTGTTATAAGGTTCCAAGGACAAGGTTGGATCTTAGGCTTTCATGAAGGAAATGGTTAGGTTTCTCTTCAAATGAGCTGAATACCAAATTTAAGTTGAGTTTTGAAAATTTATTTTCGTATATTTTACCTTTACAGAAGTTACAATTCTTACGAATTCTAGTCTTCAGTATTTTAACTATTTTCAAAGGTTTTGTAAATATATAACAAGTGTACTTTTCTTAATAATTTATTAAAATCGCAGCAAATGTAGTGAATAGTTTTAAGACAAACAAATCTCATTAAAACTTGTTATTTCCAAGTTCTCTACAACTAAGGAAAAGATTGCGACTTTAACACCTTTTAGCAAATACAAAAAAAAATTAATGAGAGAACGTCCATTAAATATATGAGGTCAAAAGGGGAGAGGGAGGGGGTTTCCGGCGAAATTTCATCAAGAGGGAGGAGTATAAACTTAAAAAAAAAACACCTCACGTAATTAATGGACGTTCTATGATACATATTTTATGTTTTAATTTAAAACAACTCATAAAACTTCCACGTTGAAACAGTCTAACAGCTACTAGATCTTTTTCGTTTATTCGCAACTAGGTTGAATGAATATCATCGAATTAAAAATGCACAAACGTTAAGATTTCCGTTGATTGTCTACATTAGTCGCCTTTTACGACACGCAGAGACTTACGGTAGGGCTATTCTATCCCGGCCCTACACGGGGAAACAAATTAATCCATAAACATAAAAGAAACAACTATTTATTTGCATGTTTTATTATAAATGATCAGTAGCTTTAACTAACATAAAAGTGCCCATCCCCTGTGAAATAACGAAATAATTATTTTATTAAGCGACATTTACTATAATACAGCGTATCATTATGTTAACTAAATCTAAGCATCATATTTCTCCTAACAGTGTTACAACTTTTAATTAATTTTACTCGGGTTACTAGAATGCATTTTACAAATTATTTTTAACACATTTAAAAAATGGTGTAATACTTGATTTTTTTGAGTGATAGTTGTGTCACGACATTCGTGTAGACTTCTTTTCGTTTTCTTTTTGCTCGTTCTGTAAGTACAATTAGCAAGAACCGGATTGTAAAATTATTACAAATTAATTCTAATTTTACACTATTCAAAAAGTTGGTGCATCTCATTTTTCGGAACCAACTGTTCCGGAGAAAATCCCAATAGGAAAAATGAATACAGTAAGCGCGAAAACTCAATTAATAAATTATTATCATATTTACAATTCATCTTAATAGTTGTTATTTTATGTAATTGGTCGACGACAGTCGCAGCAACAAATTAATGAAAAAACCAATATTAAAATAATAAAAAATTACCAAATATTTTCTTACAGGAAAAATATTATTTCCCGATCTATGAGAAAAAAAACGAGTTACGCATAAAACGTTAAAAAAATGGAGCTTATAAGTTTGATAACGGAAAATAATTAGTCCTTACTTGCCTATACTATTTAAACTAAAGGGCGTTCTGTCTCAAGAATGAATTATTATAAGTAAAAAATCATGTCGAGTATTTTTATAAATTTAAATATACTTAGAATGTGCATAATTAAAAAAGAATTGCAGGTATTGAAGTTGTGTTGCAATTTAACATTTGACTATCATTTAATCAAAATACAAAAGAATTTCAAATTAAAAAAAAATATTTTTTATGAAAATTTTAAAGACAAAATGCTCATAAATCTTAAATATTTTTTTGAAAAAGGTTTATTACCTACTTTTAATGAGCATTTCGTTTTGAAAACTTAATTATATAATAATGAAACTAAACATCAAATAAGGATTAAAAGCTCGTCATAAAAGTAGAAGAATTAATGTGTTGGAGAGCTGAGAGTGACGTCGACCAATACATAAAGGGGCTACAGAATTAAATAAATTTGTTCCTAGTTTTAAACCTAGTCACACGTTCACATCACGACACTTTGCGTCCGCACTTTACACATTATTTACAACAGTTATAAGAATAATTAATAATAATTGTTGTTGCTGTAATAAGACAATAAAAATCAATAGCAAAAAAAAGGATTTGATAATAATTCATATTAGCATGAGTGCTAACCCCACTCACTCGAATACGACTACGAGCCCCGACAAACGTCCGTTTCGCCCGCCACGGTGCCCTCGAAAAAGCTATCAATAAAAAGCCTCAAAAAAGTATCTTCTTATCAGCTAACGGCATAAAATTAACTTTTATTTTTCACTTCTTCTATTTATCGTTATCGTCATAGTATCTTCTTCTGCATCCTCTGTCATAGGTTTACAGTTTCGCGTTTGTATTTGTTTTCATCTTTTGCTAAGTTGGTGTCAATGTAATGTACGCACGCGTCAGAGCCGAAACGTCTTTGACGCGCATCCTTTATTTTTCTTTTTTATTTTAATTTTCTGCTGCAGCTTATCACAAATTAACACTTATAGGTAGATGTACGACAATATTATTATAAATATATATTTATATTATGTATACTTTAGCTAAAGGCTGCAACATCCAACTTAAACGCGGCTAGGGGAGCAGACGGGAAAGGCAAAGAAGAGCTCATAAAATCAACACGAGTGTCTCTGGGTTTACCCTTCTTTTTTCTCTATCTCTCTCTCTCTCTCTCTTTCTCGCTGTATGTATAACTCTATCTCTTTAAAGAGGTTTGGTGAAGAGATGTCCTGATTACACGGTGGACGTAAAAAAATAATTTAATCATGGAACGTCAATAAACCATTTAAGGGCCGTTTTGTTTCTAAATATTTTTGTTAAGAGTTTATAGTTAAAGTACCTGCAATTGAGCATACTAGTACCTAATAATAAATTAACAAGTTGATGATTTTTCTTATTTGATATTAATCTTAAATCATTAATAAAGATTATCTGGCATTAACTGGAAAAGTTTGAACAGTCAAAAGCATATGATAACATTGACAATAGTTTTACTACTACCATTTAAGTACTACTAATTTTACTGCATTTATTTTGAGCATTTGGATAATTAAACCCCATTTTTTTTTGGAAACTTACAATTATTTTTCATTTGTCGAAACTTTATAAATTAACATTAACTATTTTAAATTAGGACGGCGTATGGAAAAGTTTTTAAATAAATATTTAGTTACATCCACCTCGAGGAGAGAATAGAGAAATTTCCTCGCCCTCATCGTAAATTTAATATCACAAGTCAAGTAACACAAATGAGAACCAAATTCCGAAAAATGTACAATTAAACTACCGGGAGCAGCGACTGTTTGTTACTAGATAGAACCATTTTTATTATGCATTCCGATTAACCAAAACAGGACACATTATAACTTTGATCGAAACGAAGGAACAAAAATACAAAAAAAAAAACGAGTTTGATAATTATTGAAATGCGACTGACCGAATTAAGATCCACGTGGTGGTGCGCTGTGTGTGATTGTTTGGTACCTATGGTAGTTGTAGTAGTAGAGATCGACCAGAATAATCAACATCATTATTATTACTGTAACGGTATTGGTGGTTTTTATAGGTAAGTGATAGTAGATAGATCACTGCTCGGCGACGGCAGAGCTGGGAGTTTGCTTTTGCTGTTGCTGTTGAAAGAAGCCCTTACGGCCTCCGTTGGGCAGTCACAGCTTCAGTTCGTTTGCTATTTTGCTAGCAATGTTCTTAAAACCGATACTAGTTCCTAAATAATAAAAAATGAATAAAATTAATTGATACCCATCCTATACTTACCTACTTTTTATCAATTGAAAAATAAATATTTAGACTTCCTTACAAAAATATGAGAATAATAATGATGAAAACGCTAAGGCTTTCACGGCCGGCGTTATTTGCAGTTTGATATTCGAGCTTGACGGTCGGTCATCAAACTCAAATGTTTAACTCTCTTCATTAATAATAATGTTTAACATGTGATTATTAAATATTTATATCACACATTAAAAGTTTATAGATTTCAAAATGGTTTTCATTTTAAAGATTAATACATGATACCTAATACCCGTTGATTCCCATCAAAATGAATTTACTAAAAAGCCAAAAAAAATTTTTCTTATTTATATCTTTGAGAACCAATTTTCAATGCATAAAATAATAAGTAGGTAGAGGTTGAATGGATAATCGGAATTCTGTAAGTGCTTAAAACATCTTACCGGAAATTCTTTTAAATCTAACACCATTGAGCGACAATCGAGGCAATTTGCATACTTCTATCTCCCATTGAACCAGGCTATCGGTATTCGGGTCCCCATGCACGCAGAGCAAGAGGAATCTTTCCCTCTGTTCGTAATCGCAATTATTAGCGTCCAAGACTTTCCTTATTTCAGCCATTATCTCCGATGGATCTCGACTGGATGTTGTCTTCATAGACCACGTAAACCTTAACGAACGCGGTTTGACATGTTCGTCGTTTTGCGCTCCACCGACTCTGTAACGATAATGGTAATAACATATTCTATATAATAACTTGTAGGACGCACGTAAATAGAAATAAAACAAAAATCGAATTTTCAAAAATATACAAAAAATTTTTTACAGTTATTCGAAGTTAGCAATTTAACTTCAAATTTAAAAATACCAAAAAGAATGGTATCCTAATTAATATAATGCACGCATTAAAGTGGCTTTTCTTACATTTGTGTTTTATTATTGTGTATTAACAGTTATATGCATATGAAACGATGTTAACCAAAAGTTGACTCTTAATAAAGTAATTATTTAATGTTTTTATTATAGTGATAAAGTATTATTCCATCTGTCCTGTTCACTGAAAAATATTTTGCCGCAATTACAAACAAAAATACTAAGTGGTGGTGTTTCCTAAACCCAAAAGTAGAAAAAATAAAGTGTTCTTGTGTAAGGTAAAAGAAAAAAGGGTTCACTAAGGTGCATTTATATAACATGGCCCTAGCCCGCTTCCTTGGGATATGCGAGGGCGTATAAGCACAAAAGGGGAGGTCCAATCAAAAGCTACAGTAATAATACCCATCCAACGGGAAAATTTATTTTGAGTATTTATCCAAATTTAATTATCTATGTAATAAAATAATGATTTGTGTAATTTTGCAATATCGTACGCCCTTTTAGTTCTGCTGCTAAGTTTTGGGCAAATAATAAAAAAATGCAAAATACATATAACACTGAAAAAGTGTTTTTGCAATAACATCAAATGCAAACATAACACATATTATGTATACACATACATATACACGTATATTTAACATAAATTTACATAATCAGATCTTGTTATTTAATTCAATTAACTGTAATGAGTGTTAGTATGCCAATTAAACAAAAAAATACACTAAAACGAGAAGTTGAAAAATATTGATATATCTTACGTTAGTAAAAGTCCCAACACGCTGTTAGAATAAGTTTTAGTATTGCATCAAAACAAAGAAAATCGGCTTCATCAAATATAAAGATACTGGTAAATATTGAATGTTAAATGGGAATGTAAAAAAACTTCTTTCCAAGAAGAACAAACAATTACAAATAACAGACACACTTAAAGCTGTTAAATGTGCAAACTATTATATACACTAACAACTAAAAACACTCTATATAGCTATGTATGTGTAAAGTGCAAATAAAAGTATTTTTATAAGTAAAATCAAAGGCTGAAGAGAAAACAAGACCCAGTGAGAAAGATAGTATAATGTGTGTAAAATACCAATATCTTTTAGGTATTCGTTTGTGGCCCAAAAAACTATTTAGCAGCAGAATTTTTGATATCAGAAACTTACCCAACGACAGGCGAGGCACCATGTTTACTACCAGCCTGACCTGGCTCTAACCCTCTGAAAATAATAAAATGTGCAATGAAAATGGAAAAATTAACTAAAGCAAAAAAATGGAACGTTAGTTACCAATTAATATTCCTTGCTTTTTTATTTCTTGGTAGTGAATGTTATTAATTAAATGCTGCAAACAGTTATCATAATGAATCGAAAGATAGATAATACAATTAGTAAATTTATGAATGAACGTTTCTTTAAAACTTAAAGTGGTTATTTCACAATTAGCAAAAAGTAATTAAATTAAAAAAAAAGCAAAATAAATAATAAAACTATTTTTTAAGGGTCAGTGGCGAAAAAATTTATTAAGTAGTATTTTTTCTGGGAGGCTAATTACTGAAAAAGATTGACAACCTACAAGTGAAGGGTGTTATTATTTTTATTAATTCGAAGCGTTAATTTGAGGAAGCTTTTCTGCTGGAGAATTATTGATAAGACATAATTTTTAAGTACCGATTTGAAATAAAGAAAAACACGACTGCCTGTACCTTAATCATTTCTACATAACTTCCAAAAATATTAAGGGGCTTGTTATATCGATCGAATTTGTTTTTATATCCTATCCTACTTTAATTTAACATAAATCGTTGACCTCATCATCGTAGTCGTGGCGCTGACCACCCAGATGACAAAAATCAACACACAACATCCTCTTCTTGCCCCAAAACACGGTACACACGATTTAATTAGCTGAAATTGTTTGCTAGAACTTTACATTCTTAGGTAATATTCAATTCCATGGATTGGTGTGGTTGATGTGTAATGTAAGCCATCCATGTTTCATCATTTGTGATTTAAAAATCCACCAGTACAGCACATTGAAAACTTAAGGAAGCCTATCAGAATTACGAAATCGTAAACCATCTGTTCTCGTTTAATTTTTTCTATCAACTTTTCACTAAATTCTTAGTGATAACACATATTCTTATATTTGAAGAAGAAGCATTAAGGTGGTTAGTGCCCTGCGCGACGATGATGAGTACGAACGGTTTCATCAAACCATTAGGATTGGATAAAATAGCTGATTGTACGATACGATAAATGCCCTAATATTAATGGACAGTATAAAACAGAAAAGTAAATTAATGTATATGCAAAAAGGTTATAGATAGGAATAGAAACTTTATGGGTAGGTAGTCCGCTGTGCTGTAAAGTACTAGGCATTAGATAAATTGCGTAGGCAAGATTTTATTTACACTTTGTGTATGATAATTGACAATAACAAAACTGATGCGTAATCGATCATCGCGCAGCGGACCGTTTGGTTTTCTACATTTTACTAGCAATGGGGCTTTTCAGACCCATTCGCTTCGAATTAAGTTATTGCTCACATCTCTAATCTTGTTGATACAGGCTTTCACATAAAAATAAAATTGTTAGGTCCACCTGGTTTTCTTTTCAAAGTGGTACTTACTTGAAAAACAAACGTCGTATTACAATCAAAAATTTTCGTAGACCCGTTTTAAGACATTTTAATCAGTTTGACAGGAGGTAATCACCACAGTGGCCCTTATTGCGGGTTTTTTGAATTTTATTTCTATCGTTTTCTATACAGAAACAAAATCCAAAAAAATCCAAAGTAGAAATTATTCTAAAAACTAATTAATTCACTAATGTTCAGCAAATACCTGTTAAAACTTGTAACAGAAAAAAACGAAAGTACATAAAACCTTTCCTTGTTTATTCCTTGATAAGTACGATCTTCGGGGGTGTCCTTATATCAGAATCTATTCAAAGGTCAAAGACAAAGGGGATCTAAAAGTTACATTCAGTCGGGAATTTTCTTACTGGCTTACCATTCACATTTTTTTGTCAGTATTCATAAACCTATAGAAGAGTAAAAGGGATTTGAAAACAAAATATTTCTGCTAACCTTATATTTTGTATTGACTATAGGACCGTTATACAATTCAGAATATAACAACTCAATATAAATTAAAATACAAATAAAGAATTGCACTGATCTATTAGGTATAATCAATTATATGTATGCATTTAAAATTCACGCAATGAAAATTCAACTAAAACTTCAGAAACTTGGTCGTATTTGAGCTCCTAAGAAGTTGAGTAAAATTATGCATCAGCATGCCCTTAAGATTATGCTTTTACTCAACTTTAGATATATATTTTTAAATATAATTACATGTTAATATTATTAAATTCCTAAATATATGTTTAGAAATCTAAACAATTCTGATTTAAAAACCTCTTTGGTTCTTAATAACAAAGAAATTAATTTATTAATTATCAATCACATGCTATATTGCTTTCATCATTCAATGAACACGGATAAAAACTTCTTCAAAACTATATATTTAAAATCTATCATTTTTTAACAAGTACAATAAACTAGCTATAATATTGATTGATATACAAATCCAGTAATTTTTTTAAAGTCGTTTTCGTTCTTTTTATAAATTATATCCCCTAAAAGTGAATTTTGAAGAAGTTTTTGTACATTATTTCTTTACAGATTGTTTTCCTAAATTACACATCCATTTTATTGCAATACTGCTAGTTACTTTGAATTGTATAATAAAGAGTAAAAGGTGTAATTTAACCAAGGAACAACTAATTTAATGGTCAAGAATAAAGAGAGGTGAATGACGATGAATGATCAAATATTTGGATGGATGTTATGGCACCATATAGGTAACATTATCTACTCCAACTAATGCTTATAATTTATGTACAAGTACAATTACCTGTATTAAAAATTTGTGTACCACTCTTTATTAATCGATGTGGTCAAGTTAATATTATACTGCCTGCAATTGTTTTACAAAATCAATTCTAACAGTATTAGAATTTCAATTCTGAATTTTTAGAAAACACCTTTACAAAATTCCATATCAATTTAACTAAACATTTTACACAGTCCGTAAAAGGCTTGAGAAGAGGTCATTTTTTTTTAATAATCATTATCACAACCATGCCTTTTTTTACGATGCTAAGATGCGTGGTGAGATCGTATTTTTCTATAGCAATAGCCCCGGTGCTTTGCTAAAGCAACGTAGTCAATTACCTAAAATATACTATTTGCAAGTTAAAATTTCACTAATAGTAAATAAACTTTAAAAATCGAAAATTAAATAGCGGCTATACATGCTTTAGTACTGATAAGTAATAATCAAGTGCATCTAAAATTGGAAGGTAAAGTAAATAAAAAACAACTGAATTAAGAATATTAATATGTTATGAATGTATGAAATTTCAACCTGCAAGGAATATTATTTTTCGAAAAAACAGAAAGAAAAACAAGATAAAAAAGAAAACTTAAAAGACGCACCACACACACAGCACACGTATCCATCCATCATCATCGTCCTCCACCACCTCCTCCTCTTCTTTCCTTTGCTTCTTACTCCTCGTGCAGACCGGCTAGTTGAGGCGGATACCGCATCTTCTCTTGTCCGCCATTTTGGTTGTTAAGCTCTGCCTTTGTAGTCGCCATCTTGGCCGTCATCGTCCTAGAGAACCAACCAACACATCATTCAGATCAGTCGTGGTCGTGTGTGGTCGCGCGAACCGATCGTCGCTAGGCGGCAAGTGAGCAAGAGCGAAACAGATACAGCGAAAGAGTGCGAAGGAGGGGGGAGAGTATCACGCAGTCGGCCAACAACGGTTGGAATTGGGAGTAATATGATATCGCGTGGGGGGACAATGATTGGTTGGGCAGTGCTTTGTGGGGGGTGGACGGACTGGACGTAGGGGATAGCGCGGCCAAGGCACGTCCCTCCGGCGACGCCTCAGTGGTTTGTCCTGAACGAGAAGAATAATCTTGAACAATGACGACGCAGCTAATGCCGGAGGGACGCACCACACACATAAACCCCACACAGCTACCAACATATATCTTTCAATACGTAAACGGCAACCAGAGCACGGAAATGGAGTAAGCATATTACATTTATTATGAACGTACAGCTGTTATTGAGCACGAGTATGTCGGTAAAATATAATTTCTAATTAAACCTATCTTAAAAAAACTACTTGATTTTATGACAATTTTGAAATTTACTTTTGGTAGTATAAGCTTCTAATATTTCTGTGCTCTGTTTGAAAACTGCCGTAATTAACTTGTCTTAGGAGTAAAATAAAATCCATATAAACTCAGTCACAAGTAGGTACGTTTTACATTATTATTTATTAACTGCCTTAACTACAGACTGAGACTGCAATCAACCATTGGTTTTGACGAGGATAATAGATAAAAATATCCTCTGTTGCGCACCATATATGTACACACATGCATACATCCATCACGCATACGTAAAACAAGACATTACTTTCCTACATACGTGTAGTGTACAGAAAGAGCAAAGTCATAATTACTGTTTGTAATGGGAAACATTTTTAAAGTATAAATTAATGACACAGAAACGGAAAGTTGTTAGTGTTTATGCAAGAGTTAATTAACGTAAAATTGTTTATTAGCACAGAAAAGAATAACATGAAAAGTGTATAAACAGTAGTAAAATACTAAAAACGAATCGAACATTTTCGTGTTTCAAAAAATATGGTAAGCCAGTAAGTAATTAAAAATCACCAATGGGGCATTGTATCTGTACAAGAGAATTTTTAATAAAACATCATTTTTATACAATTAAACAATTAACGCATTGCTGTACATATTTGTGTTGAAAAATATTCTCCATTTCCGTGAAAGAAAGCAACTGTAAGCCGGTTCTTTTCGAAACAAACTCACAAGGACATTGTAGTTTTTAATACTACCTTCAAAACTATCCAACATGCCTTATCTATAAGGAACGCACGAGGTACGTAAACGATCTCAGTAGTTATGTATTCCTTGTCCTTATTAAAAATAAAATTTTATTTTAATCATGCCAGTGCCAGCTAATTAACAAGTTCACTGATAATGATGCCACCTACTAACGACGTGCAGTCCTTACTAATTTTTGTCATATTGATTACAAAAGATCCTCAGACTTTGGCATAAAGCAAGTTGGTAGTTTTGATTTTTTAATTATTATTATTATTATTGTCAAGTTACTTATTCTGTTATTGTCTATGTTATGGAAATACTAGTGCAATATTAGCTAAGTATAGTTAGTGTAGCAGTTGCCTTAACAAATTATGACACAAGAAGGTTATTTATCCACCCAATAGAAAAAAACAAGTTCAAAAATGAAAGCGCCTAAGCAACAATGTTTGATGAATGAATTTGCAATATTTTTGAAATTACTATTCACTTTATGCTGTTTAGTTTTATTTAATCAGAACAGTAAGCTACTAATATTGTCTTTTATTGTTTAAGAAAAACAGACGCAATAAAATTTCATTTAAACAAAATATTATTGTGACACTTTTTATATCCTTGGTTTAAAATTATTATTGAATCGTTCAAAATAATCTTTTGTTGGACTTCAAACAATAATATATACACAATACATATTATTAAAATTAATTGCATAAAAAATTAATGTAATGCAATCTACTTTCAGTTTCTTTTTCTCTATCATTTTTTAACAAGTACAATAAACTAGCTATAATATTGATTGATATACAAATCCAGTAATTTTTTTAAAGTCGTTTTCGTTCTTTTTATAAATTATATCCCCTAAAAGTGAATTTTGAAGAAGTTTTTGTACATTATTTCTTTACAGATTGTTTTCCTAAATTACACATCCATTTTATTGCAATACTGCTAGTTACTTTGAATTGTATAATAAAGAGTAAAAGGTGTAATTTAACCAAGGAACAACTAATTTAATGGTCAAGAATAAAGAGAGGTGAATGACGATGAATGATCAAATATTTGGATGGATGTTATGGCACCATATAGGTAACATTATCTACTCCAACTAATGCTTATAATTTATGTACAAGTACAATTACCTGTATTAAAAATTTGTGTACCACTCTTTATTAATCGATGTGGTCAAGTTAATATTATACTGCCTGCAATTGTTTTACAAAATCAATTCTAACAGTATTAGAATTTCAATTCTGAATTTTTAGAAAACACCTTTACAAAATTCCATATCAATTTAACTAAACATTTTACACAGTCCGTAAAAGGCTTGAGAAGAGGTCATTTTTTTTTAATAATCATTATCACAACCATGCCTTTTTTTACGATGCTAAGATGCGTGGTGAGATCGTATTTTTCTATAGCAATAGCCCCGGTGCTTTGCTAAAGCAACGTAGTCAATTACCTAAAATATACTATTTGCAAGTTAAAATTTCACTAATAGTAAATAAACTTTAAAAATCGAAAATTAAATAGCGGCTATACATGCTTTAGTACTGATAAGTAATAATCAAGTGCATCTAAAATTGGAAGGTAAAGTAAATAAAAAACAACTGAATTAAGAATATTAATATGTTATGAATGTATGAAATTTCAACCTGCAAGGAATATTATTTTTCGAAAAAACAGAAAGAAAAACAAGATAAAAAAGAAAACTTAAAAGACGCACCACACACACAGCACACGTATCCATCCATCATCATCGTCCTCCACCACCTCCTCCTCTTCTTTCCTTTGCTTCTTACTCCTCGTGCAGACCGGCTAGTTGAGGCGGATACCGCATCTTCTCTTGTCCGCCATTTTGGTTGTTAAGCTCTGCCTTTGTAGTCGCCATCTTGGCCGTCATCGTCCTAGAGAACCAACCAACACATCATTCAGATCAGTCGTGGTCGTGTGTGGTCGCGCGAACCGATCGTCGCTAGGCGGCAAGTGAGCAAGAGCGAAACAGATACAGCGAAAGAGTGCGAAGGAGGGGGGAGAGTATCACGCAGTCGGCCAACAACGGTTGGAATTGGGAGTAATATGATATCGCGTGGGGGGACAATGATTGGTTGGGCAGTGCTTTGTGGGGGGTGGACGGACTGGACGTAGGGGATAGCGCGGCCAAGGCACGTCCCTCCGGCGACGCCTCAGTGGTTTGTCCTGAACGAGAAGAATAATCTTGAACAATGACGACGCAGCTAATGCCGGAGGGACGCACCACACACATAAACCCCACACAGCTACCAACATATATCTTTCAATACGTAAACGGCAACCAGAGCACGGAAATGGAGTAAGCATATTACATTTATTATGAACGTACAGCTGTTATTGAGCACGAGTATGTCGGTAAAATATAATTTCTAATTAAACCTATCTTAAAAAAACTACTTGATTTTATGACAATTTTGAAATTTACTTTTGGTAGTATAAGCTTCTAATATTTCTGTGCTCTGTTTGAAAACTGCCGTAATTAACTTGTCTTAGGAGTAAAATAAAATCCATATAAACTCAGTCACAAGTAGGTACGTTTTACATTATTATTTATTAACTGCCTTAACTACAGACTGAGACTGCAATCAACCATTGGTTTTGACGAGGATAATAGATAAAAATATCCTCTGTTGCGCACCATATATGTACACACATGCATACATCCATCACGCATACGTAAAACAAGACATTACTTTCCTACATACGTGTAGTGTACAGAAAGAGCAAAGTCATAATTACTGTTTGTAATGGGAAACATTTTTAAAGTATAAATTAATGACACAGAAACGGAAAGTTGTTAGTGTTTATGCAAGAGTTAATTAACGTAAAATTGTTTATTAGCACAGAAAAGAATAACATGAAAAGTGTATAAACAGTAGTAAAATACTAAAAACGAATCGAACATTTTCGTGTTTCAAAAAATATGGTAAGCCAGTAAGTAATTAAAAATCACCAATGGGGCATTGTATCTGTACAAGAGAATTTTTAATAAAACATCATTTTTATACAATTAAACAATTAACGCATTGCTGTACATATTTGTGTTGAAAAATATTNGTCAAGTATTTTGTTTGCAATAAACATAAAAATAAAATTTCCGGTTCTCTTTGATCGAATTAAATGTATTAGCTAACGTGATCTGTTCTTTCAATTTTTCACAAAACGTCGCCACAGTGTTTCGAAACTAAAAGCACTGCTTTCTAGAGTGGAATAAGAAATAATTATTTCCACATGAGAAAGTAATTATTTCAGACGCGAAACACCAAGTTGGTTATTATGTAAAGGAAGTATTGATTACAAGTAAGATGTTATACATAGACTCATTAAAAAAATTAGTAGTTCAAGAAACCATAATATTTCCTACATATTACACAAAATCTATATAAAATTTCAACTTAATCATTCAGTATACAAATATAATAAATGGCAAAAAAATAAATTAAAAATTAAACCAAAACACAAATATTTAATTTAGAAAAAAAATTTCTGAGTAATAAAATAAGTCATGAGGACTTTATTTACTGGGAAATTTTATTATACAAAACTTTCGTGTTTTCATTTAGTAAAAACTAAAAAGCACATTATTAATTTGTTTAACCACGAATAGTTTCTCATTTAAATAATTATTTCGTTTTGCCAAATCCAATTTTAGATGTTTTTTTCAATCAATTTTTTGTTTTCTTTCAATTGACATTCCATTATTGATTACTCATAAAAAAAATAACCATCTGAAAGGAAAAAATAATAAAAGTAACGTACTTAATGCTAATGTGTAATTATAATAAAAAAGTAAAACCAATCAAAAGCTTCGCCCAGGCGACAAAAATAGGCTCCGCAAAGACCCAATTAAATAATTATTATTAATAATAAAACGACAGGCAGACAGCGTGGAGGTTTTCCTGACTGACTTCGAACACAAACAAAAGAAATAAATAAAATAGAACATGTACTTATTTGGAAAGTTATACGGAAAATTACACAATAAATACGAGTGACACTTAAAATGACGAAATGAACATTTAATTGATTATTTATCCAATGTTTAATTAACAACATCCCGTTCACCATCTGCACAATGAATTTCGAAATTAATATGAATACATTAAAAAGCCAAAGAGAAAATGAGAAGAAAATGAGAAAGAATATTCTTTAAGAGTTTTAAACTAAAACACGACATTAAGTATTTAAGTTGATGGAAGAGTCACCCAACCAAAAAAATAAAGCGAGATCGTAAAGATAATGGGTTGTGTGCATAAAGTTGAGTGTGTGTAGTTGCACATTTTTAAAGTCCTTTTGAAATGCATAATTATCTGAGTTATTTCATTATCAAAAACACGTATAACTAATCTCATTTCATGAGAATCTATTCTTCTGTTCCGACTTGTATGCATGAATAAGAATTTAATGGTACTACTGAATGTCTACTTTCAAAACTTTGAACCATCTGAGTAGTGGACATAAGTTAACAAAAGGTGGACGTTTATTTATATGCACGTGTCAGCTACTGAGGAGACTCCAAATACCCTCACTTACGCATATAGAAATCTGAGTCGGTCCTCAGGGAACAAGTGGATCCACAAGAATCACTCCACTCATGCTTGAGATTAACTATATGTATTAAAAATATAAGACAACACTACGCAGTCAACTTTATACATACTGCCAAATATGTGAAAGGCACGGACTTTCAATTTCGATACAACATGAAAAAATGTATTTAAATTGTTGATAAGTGCTCAGAAAAAATTTTAACGGATAAACAAGATCTGCAGCATCTTCCAGAAAAAAAATCTGTTTTTTAAAGTGTAAGTATAAAATAAGAACTGTAACCGCGTTTAAATTCAAAATCTATTTCTAACATTCTTTTCCAAACGAGACGTAGAACTCCAAAAGTCTGGACTGTATTTGTTTTTTGATATAAATGAATGTCATACGCATTATACATATAATACTGTGTAAAAATAAGCAAGCAAGTTTTAATTGATAATAAAAGTAAAAATCGTTTTGTAAATTTTGGTGAACTTTACGATCACGCTAGATATACAGACAAAAAGAGAGATAGAGACAGTAGAAAAAACACACACAAACAGACACACATCGTGCTAAACTACCTCCACTTGAAGCTCTCCTATTAGGTTTGGCATTAGTGGCAGATATAGACCTATGCACACCTCGATGTGATGGACTCTGCGCCGTCGCTTGGGGTGCGTTCACGTTCGCCTGACCCGCTATGTTCCTGAGGGAGAGACTGCTACCACTGCGGCTGCCATCGCTTTCCGGCTAAGCAAAATTACTTAATGCAATAACACTAACAAATAACGAATTAGAATGATTATGGTGGGAATACAACAATATCTGCATAGCAAAAAATGAAAAGTTTTATTATTTAAATTGTGATAAATTTTATGTCGGATAAAAACTCGTTTGTACCTTTTTAATTTCGTATCTATGATGAAAATAATAATTTTACCAATTAACTCATTTTGTTTATTAGTTATCGTGCTTGAATTTTACACATTGCCATATTTTTTTTGATTCCTTTTTTTTAACTAATTGTCAATTGAAGCTTTGCTATAAGCACAAACATTAATTTGTTCTCTTGAAGCGTATTTAATGAAAGCATCTTTTAAATTCAGAAAAGTAGAATGAACTTTATTTCCATATTTACTGACAAAAAAAATAACAACTTTAACCCTATTTAATGAAAGCATCTTTTAAATTCAGAAAAGTAGAATGAACTTTATTTTCATATTTACTGACAAAAAAAATAACAATTTTAACCCTATTTAGCCAGCTAGAAAATATGTTACCCGTTAATCAGTCAAACATATTCATATTTATAAATTCCTGTATAAGATCTTTGTAATACTTCTTCCCGTCTCAAATTGTAAAGTAAATATCTTAAATTTTTCAGACCTTATACATTATTTTAGTTGAAATAAACAGTGAATTAATTGCTACTGAACCATTGATAATATTGAATCGATTAATTTTTAATGATTGCAGAATACTCTTCGTTTAGACATGCTTTAGGTTTTAAAATAAAATTTAACTTACATCTGTGCTTTTCCTTCCGAGTAATAGGTATGTCGCGTAGACGTCATCGTATTTGGCAGTTTCCAACGAGCTCTCGATGTCGGTCCTGTTGTAACCGAGACACACGAGGGCTTCGATTCTTTTGTGGTCGTTCATGTCCGGTTCCGGTTCCATGTATGGCTTCAGCTCGTCGTTTTCGTATCTGAAAAATAACCTAAATTAAAATGCACGCTGAAATACTGGCAACTGAACTTGGATGAAGACCTAATTGTCTACTAATCTAGACATGCAAAACATCACCATAACTGTTCAAAAATATCTAATTGATCACCTAAAAAAATAAAGACGACTTTTTAACAATGATAAAAAGAAAAAATACTCTAAAAAATTACAGGCACATGCATTTTCTTCTTTCTTTTTCAAAACTAAGTGCGGTTAGTACTGAAATCAAGTCGAATATATATATTTTTTTTCCGAACTTTGTAGTCAAGTATTTTGTTTGCAATAAACATAAAAATAAAATTTCCGGTTCTCTTTGATCGAATTAAATGTATTAGCTAACGTGATCTGTTCTTTCAATTTTTCACAAAACGTCGCCACAGTGTTTCGAAACTAAAAGCACTGCTTTCTAGAGTGGAATAAGAAATAATTATTTCCACATGAGAAAGTAATTATTTCAGACGCGAAACACCAAGTTGGTTATTATGTAAAGGAAGTATTGATTACAAGTAAGATGTTATACATAGACTCATTAAAAAAATTAGTAGTTCAAGAAACCATAATATTTCCTACATATTACACAAAACTGCCTTTTTTCATCATTTAGCTGCAAGAATTATAGTAATAACGATGCAGATTTTTCGTTTTCTTGTGTCGAAAGTCTTTTGAAACAAAAAACGTTTATAAAAGCGTTACAGAAACGCATGTAATTTAAAATAGAATTCAACAAATGAAAATATAATAAAAAATATACTTATAGATTTACTTTGCAGATAACGTTAGCGGTTTATTTATAAAAAAACTAATACTATCCACTACATTTATTATAACTTTTCTACAAGACAAACAACACTAATATTCTCTACAAACTATTTTTAAAAACCATGAATATTATAAGTTATTATAAAATTAAAATTTTTGATTATTTATCAGTGAATTGAATTAAAAGCAAGTGAAATATACAAAACCTAAATAGAAACAGAGTACTTATATTAATAAATTGTTAAAAAACTTAGGTAACCTGAAAATTTTCAACTAAAATATTTAATTTGTTTCATGGTTTTCGCAAATAATTGGGCAAACCAGACCATTCTACCAAAAACTCCGAAAAAATATTTAAAAATTCATCAACTGACCCCACATACCCCGTATTCATCCACTTGTCCTTCATGATAGTCTCGAGCGACGCCCTTTTGGCCGGGTTGAGCACCAGGAACTTTTTCAGTAGATTCTCACAGTCCGTGCTCATATAGAACGGAATTCGGTATTTGCCTCGAAGCACCCTCTCCCTAAGCTCACGCAGGGTCGTACCGTCGAAGGGTAAACTGCCGGATACTAACGTGTAAAGGATTACGCCTAAGGACCACACGTCCACTTCCGGACCGTCGTACTTTTTACCCTTTAAAGAAATGACAGAAGAACAGTTAGTTAAGTTACAAAATGATCCAAAGTGAAAAAAAATAACATACTTATTGATACTTATTAGTTCACTGGTTATTTACAATAGCTTAAAATATCATTAGCTATTCTTTAGTTCGATCAATATAGTGGCATTTTGCAACAACAAAAACGACGACTTTTTAAATAATAAGTTACCAAATAATATAAATACTGATACAGCAATGAAAATTTTTCTTTACGTTTAGCAGTACTTATTACAACACTATAAAAAATAATGACGTGGCTAGATCTTCTATCAAGCACACACCACCTTACTACCTTATTTTTCATTTTTACACACACAAATCTTTAAACGCGTATATTACGATTACAATTTAAACAAAAATAGAATATTGAAAGGAGGCATTTTCTTTTTGAAATTAAAACCGTATTTAATTTAAAAATATTAGAATATTCTCGAATTTACAGCGAATAAATTAATATTATTATTACTCATAACAAGTGCAGTCCTTTTTAAACATAATTTCCTATAAAAATGGGCATGCTCGCTCTTGTAAATAACACGTAAATGCCGTTTAGGTACAATTTTCATTGAAGCCACAAAATAATAGCCCATATATGACGTTACTTAACGTCATACGTGGAATTACTATTGAGCTCAAACGAAACGTAGATTAATCCACTAATGAACACAATCAAAACGTAGACCGATTACAAATATTTTTCTGTAATTTGGCGTTAGTTAATTAAGCCCATTCTCTAAAGGGAAATAATACATGTTCATTATATTTGTAAATATTGTTTTCGGACATGTAATTAAATTTTTTTTAACGAATTCTGCTATTGAAAAGATATAAATATGCACGCATTCCTCATTTTATTGTATTTCAAAATGAAAATGTAAATTATTCCATACCTACTCAAATCCCTCAAAAAGAAAAAACAAAGAACATATTAAAGCAAGTACATTTTTAAATTTTAATGTAAAAAAGGCAAGGGAGTGTTCAAATGTTCAATATCGACCTATTTTTGTCTAGTAATATAATCAGTTAATTTTTTTTAAGAAAACAGCTGTTTTGTAGTAAATTAAACAACACTAGTTTCCATTTTCTCACAATTAAAATTTAAAATATGTAATCATACTTCAGATGGACAATGAACAAATTAGATTACATTTACTTTTACGACGAGGTCAATATTTTAACAAAACTGCTACTGGCTTTCGAAAAACAATTTCCTAAAGAATCAATTACGTTGAAGATTTCCTCCTACTCTGGTCCTACTTATCGCAAGTATTATTATCTCCGTTAATCTTAAATGTTTTTTCACATCTAAGTAAATTTGGTTCGCAACTAACTGGGAAAGTAATTTCATAAAGCCATCAGGTCTCATCGTAAAGTTCGTAAACATTTTAAATAAACAAGATAATTGAATTATGGCACTTATTCGAAAACGAGCTGTCAACTTCACTATATATATTCTATAAGCCACTACTGAACGCTAATGTGGATTTTTCCACTTATATTTTTGTCAAAATTTATAATGAACATCCGATCGTCAAGTAAATACCGATAAATATAAAAAATAAACGTATTTCTTTATTCTTTGCACTACAAAGCCTACATAACTAATTTCTTAAGAAAACAAACCTAAAAATAGTATTTCGAGGTAGTGCAAATCGTGTCTTTATGACATACTTGTAAGAAGCAAAATGTTAAGAAAATAAAAGAGAGACGCGAATAAAGGAAAATTAATATTATTAATTACCTGGAAGAGTTCCGGGGCAGCATAGGGGGGACTTCCGCAGAAAGTGTCTAGCTTATTTCCTGGCGTGAATTCGTTTGAGAAACCAAAGTCTGCTATTTTTATATTCATTTCACTGTCCAACAGTAAATTTTCAGCCTTTAAGTCTCTGCAAATAAGAAGTGTTATAAAATCATTTTTCTAACATTTACATTTTGGCAAAATAAAATGAATTACTATTTTAATGTAGTGAATTATAGAAACAATGACAAGTTTTAGAAATCGTTGTACTTAAGCACATATTCATTTAAACATAAGGCACAATGCTACAAAGCCTTCGATTAGACAACCAAATTCGTACTAGTCTGTTTGTCACTATTTTTTTGTTAATGTTAACAAGTTATATACTTTTCAAATGATCGTTTAGTATTCTGAGGAATATTGAATATTTGAATTTTACATCCAAGAAAACTAGAGATAAGGGGAGAAAGTACATGGTTTTCTTACTGTACTGCGCACCAAGTTGTGCTCGTTCGTACGTTGCGCAGTAAGGCACTGCGCATCTAATTTGCCGGGTAGGCAAACTGTGTCTACGTTTTAAGCTTGACAACTAAAAATACCGAAATTGCCCAACGTACGCACGCATTTTCTATTCTTTATTAGTAATAATACTTTTTAGACTCATTCATTTGGGGTTAAGTTTATGCTTCTAATATATACTTTACAATATACATACCTATGTATTATCCTTTTTTGGTGGCAATACTGCACAGCCGAGACGATTTGTCGAAATTTCGCTCGCGCTTCTTTCTCCTTCATCCTGCCGTGCAGGACGAGGTAGTCGAATACCTCGCCGCCGGAAGCATATTCCATCACCAGGTACAACGTTTTGTCCGTCTCGATCACTTGAAACAGTTTCACTATATTTGGATGATCCAACATTTTCATTATCCTTACCTAAAATAATAAAACAATAAACGTAAATAAACATCGGAACTGTCAGTTTTCTTAACTTTTCTATTATTATTTTAATTTATAAATGTAACAAGAGTCAAATTTTAGGAATCCTAATGTCGAAATTCGACCAATTGAGTATTGTTTCGGGCAGGGATTAAACAGGGCCGCTACAGCGCATGGTAATGGGAGTAATTGGCCGATCGAGTCATATTTATATAACTACTCTTTTCTCGATAATAAAATGGGTATAATCAGGAAAATTTCTCACATTTAAAAATTTATAACTGCCGCTTTATTTGTAAAATCTATTGAAAATTCTATGTAGACTTGGTAATTCGGACATTCGAAAATTGCTGTCTACTTTTTTTTTGTAATTTTTATTTATGCCTGGTCGAAAAATTCAAAGGAACCAGGAATAATAAAGTACTTTTAATAAAGCATTTAAGTTAGATAACTTTTTTGCGAATTACAAACATCGATTATCGACTATTACCCAATATTATCACTTTTCGTACATACATAATTAACCAAATTGTAAAATTAGACCGCGATGGGCCAATTACTACATGCCTTAGTGCCAGGGATCGCTCAGGCTGGAGACAGCAGAGCTCAAACCCATCTAACAAAAAAAATGTAGGGGGGGGGGGGCGAAGCCTCTGTTTTCAGAAGTTGTTAAGATAATATTGACGAAAAAAAAAATGTATCACATAACTACTTTATCTCTAGCTATCTGAAGATGACTCTCAAAACACATTATTAAGTATTATGCTCTTAATTTCATCTTCTGTCTCTTATTGATATTTATCCTATATTATCTTTTTGTGTGTAGCAAAGCTTTTACAACTCTAATCTAGGTGTTCAACTTATGACATACAAATGTAGCTGGTTTTTACTTTTATTTGTATGAAAAACAAACTGCAAGGATTTGTGTCGTAACAAAAATAGTTAACTACTAGATAACTGTATTTTATAAGCAAAAACCGACAAGTAAAACTAAGCAAATTAAAACTATTGAGTCACTTACTTCTCTAAAAAGTTTTTGTAGTGATCCAGGATTGAGTTGTGTTTTGTCTATTATTTTAATGGCCACCTCCTTGCCGGTCGGTACATGTTTCGCTAGTTTTACCTTTGCGAAGTTACCTTTGCCTATTGTTTTAAGCAGCTTGTATTTTCCGATGGTTGGTTCGTCGCCCGCCCTCGTCCTATTTCGGGTCGCTGCTATTCGCGTCGACTCCACGCCAGCCTCATTTCCACCCTGAAAAGAAAACAGACAAGTTAATGTACAGCAAACAAAAGCCTTTACATCTATTACATAACTTCTTATGGTTATGGGATTCCTTTATGTATTTTGTCGATATTTGAATCTAAAAACAACCGGAACGGTGATATGTATGCCCAGAGGGAAGGGGGCGAAATCAAGCACAGTTTAGAGGCGCTAGCGTTTAGGAGGGTTACAGCGCTCAAAATTTTTTTTTTATAACATTAAATTACATATTTTAAAGGGTTTGGAAAATGCTAATACACGACATAAATAACAATAATAAATGACTCTACATTACTGATTAGTTTATTAATCCATATAATCGATTTTTTGTCTGCAACATACATATAGTCGACTACCTATTCCTCTTAGACTATTTTCGGTCTAGGTGGGCGGGATCGAAAGAGGAGGTCTCCCCCACCACTGTCCATAAAAAGTTCGTGGCGGTCTCACCCCCATAAAAAGTTATGTGGGTTAGATGGGGGTGGGGGTAGGGGGATCAAAAGAGGATGGTCACCTGAGTAACACCCCATAAAAAATTTGCTGCGGTCTCATCCCCATAAGAAGTTATGGGGGTTGAAAGTTGATTATTTTCACAATTCTCATACACTATAATTCAAATAAAATTCAATAAAAAAAATATTTTCAAGCGGGTGGAGGTGGGGGATCGAAACAGGGTGGTCACTTGAACAAAACCCGATAACCTAACCTAACCTACCCTATTGATAAAGATNAGGTGGGGGATCGAAAGAGGGTGGTCACTTGAACAAAACCCGATAACCTAACGTAACCTACATTATTGATAAAGATATTTAAATAATGTTTTATATAACTTTCTCAATATTGTTATGTATTTTTCATTAGTTTTACCTTTGAATATTGTTTAAGAATGACTATATAAATACTTACATGCTTAGAAATGTATAAAAATTGGCATATTTGAACTTTGAACCCCTATAATTTTTTATGGGGGTGAGACCACCACGAACTTTTTATGGTACAGTGATGGGGGAGACCTCCTCCTTCGGTCCCCCCATCCCCACCCCCGAAAGGAGTGGGAGCCGTCATCTAGACCTTTACCCTATTTTCAATAAAAAAAACAGTATGACACTTAGTATGTATAGGTAGCTGAATTAGTTCAAATTATAATTATTACAACCCCTTTTTGTTTTTTAAATAGCCGTTTGTGCATTAACTAAGTTCCTATTATAATCTGATTTTAACGAAGTAGTAACATATAAAAAAATTGAACAATCACCTAGAAAGTAAAACTTAAGCAAACTTAAGTATTTTGCAATAGGCTTATAGACTTCGATAGAAACAAACCGGCAAACCATTACCTACATAGTTTGCTTTTTATAGTCTGCAATAAAAAATAAGTAGCAAATAAATTAAAATCATACGTTAAAAAAAAAAAATACAATGGTTTTACAACAAAGACTAAACAGCAATTTACATTTTTAACACCATGACTAATAAAGATTTATGGTGACAAAACGTTCCAGTATCAATATTTTTGTTTCTCCATATTTACTGTCAAAAAAAATAACAACTTTAA
>NW_020439131.1:55240-67883 GCF_000699045.2 Agrilus planipennis
CCACCCCCACCCCCCATCATCTAGACCTTTGCCAAATTAATTAATATTAATATTTTAAATAATGCAAACCGAAGGATTTAAAAGAATGATTCTCTATACTCTATACTCTAGGTAGAGAATTAGTATAGTAATTATAATGTGTGTAACATTCCATAAGAACATTGCCAGTAAGGGAACAATAAATAAAATTGTGTTTTTCATAAAAATTATTTTGAGATTATTTTTTATATACTGGAGCCCGGAAAAAACTGGAGAGTTGGTAACCCTACTAATACATGAGCGGAACTGTTGTGTCCATTTGAACGTAATTTCGAGGGCATATTTTAACTTCTACTGTAACCTAACTTAACCAGTAAGAATGTATGCACACAGATATATTCAAGTGATTGTGGGAATTCAAGAGAAAATTTGCATTTTTAACAGGTAGGTACATGTATTACGTATTTATGGAATATTCAATATAAAAATAATATTTATTGACGAAAACATAAACGACATTGACTAGACCATTTAGCAAACATATACCTATGAACTACACACTTCAACTATATCACTAGCAATACACGGTTATCTTATCAGTTATTCTGTTATCAGCATCGTGCTCGCAAGAAAATAAAAAATATCACAGTATATCTGGATTATGAGTACATAATATGTATGTGCGTTCGTGTGTGCGATTAACAATAATCGTTACTAATTAATAAATAAACGGGGCCTATTCAAAAAGCAAACAATACCTGTTTACTCGAACGAGGTCTCTTATTGTTATTACCTTTTTACGGTTGCCATAATTGCGAATAGAAAACCAACGAATCGAATAAGCACTTTCCTAGTTAGTGCTTTATGTATCGCATGTACGAGGTGCACAAATTTAAATCTTGTAAAAGACAAACTCGATAAAAATACTATACACATAATGATGTGCTACATACGTATCTATGGTTCTAGACTAGATAATTTGTAGAGTTGTGATAGATATTTAATCGCAATACAAATTGTAAATGGAAAAAAAAAAACTAGAAAGCGTTTGTCTTGCGATTCCTACTAATCGTATGTGCACTAACCGGTGTATGGGAGATGGGAGCGACCAAAATGTGCGGTCTATCTGTTTCATTTCCATACGTTTAATGAATTTCTAGAATGGTTCCCGAAAGATCAACCAGACCTTTAAAACGGGCGACATAGAAGAAGAGAACTCTGAGAGATAGGGGCTGAACATCAAGTCAGATGTGGAGTACTATTTTGTCATAAGATTAGGGTAGTGTCCTTCCGTCAGAAATATGGACTCAAATAAAATTTTCTAGTACCCTGGTGATGATAGGTAGAACCCCCCAAAAACAGACCTTTAGGATTCTGTACAAACTCACTTTACGGAGAGGGGTAGAGAAGAAACTTCCCCCTCCACGGTTACATATGTGTACACAATTTATTACCATTTAACCCTTCAAATTTTAGCTCTATCCCTTGCGCCTCCCACATGCCCTCCAACCCGTGGTTTTAACTTGTTGGGTGGGGGCGTGTTGTAAGGTCACCCCTACCTTACCTACCCTTCCCCCTCCGATTATGGGAACCATATTATAAACAATGATTCTATGTACGAGTAACTACAACGTTATGAGAAATTAATTGAAAAACAATTGTTTAAATCATTTAACAGTATGAAAGAAATTAATAATTGTGAAATTTATTGTAAAGGCGCTGTATTAAATATAATTTAAAGTAGAATAAATTGCAGGTCAGTTGTTTTTTTTAATTTATTAATATTATTTGCTTATCGAAACGTTATCTTTTATCTTTGCAAACAATGAAATTGCACGAACAGCCGTTTTGTCGGTTTCATGTTGATCTGCTGATTATCAACAAAACTGCCAAAACATCTAAACTTGTGTGTATGTATGTAGTTACACGGCTACATCAATGTACAGTTTACGACGAAATATTGAAAAAAAAAGTAACCAATAACGTTAAATTGATATTACTGTATCTGCCAACAAGTATTGTATATTAGCTGAAGTGACTAATCAATCATGGGCTTAGCAAAGGCCACAAAGTAATCAACAGAATTTTGATTTCATTCTAATAGCTTGCACATAAAACGTGTATCACTCTAACCTAACGTGAACGTACTATATCTTCCAATGTAATGATTAAAATTTAGTAACGTACTCTCACGAAAAAAAAATTGCGAAATTTAATCCTAGGAAGAAGTAAAACAAATTAAAACCTGTGCACTGTAGAAAAATGCACAAAAAATACAAAAACGATCATAAATAAATTTACAGAATTCTTCTGAACAAAATACCTGCGATTCTACTGATAGATTTCTCTGCCTGGTTTTAGGAACTGGTTTCTTCCTAACGATTTGCGGACGTTCCTGGGCATCAGACGCAGTTCTACTCAAAGGTTTGGCTTTTGATTCGTTGGGTCTTACACCGCTGGTACTATTCCTAGTTTTTTGTCCCCTATCAAAATTTTCCATGTTGTCTGCTTCCATATCGCTAACTCCTGGTCTCAGTAGATCTTCGACTTCATTATAACTCTTCAAAGGTTCGTGGATATGCTCAACGAACTTTTTGGCCTGTTCCACCTTGGGCGATTGAACGGCTTTCTTAATGTCAGGTATACTTATATCCTTATTAGCCTTGTTTTTATCCTGGTTCTTTTTAAGAAGTTCCTCGAACTTTTTGAGGTTCTCATTTTTAACGGCCTCTTCTTCGCACGCGTCGATAAACCTCTGAACATTCTGGAGAGCGTTCATTGAATCCAGGGCCGGCATCTCATCCTTCATATTTTTTGAAAAGCTATTGTTTGCTGTTCTTCTGATGCTTTCGCGGCCCTGTTGAGGCGGTTGAATTGAATATATATTGATGTCATCGTCTTTCTTGTGTTTCTTTTCGTGTTTCGGAGAACTGGAAGAACGAGAGTCGTTATTTTGTTTGTTGAAGAGGGCCTTTACATCCGAAACAAGTTTGAATCCCGTTAGTTGGGACACGTTCTCCGCCTTGTTCAGTTCGTGCGTGGCGTTACTGTTGCGGGTGGAAAAAATCTTTCTGTTGCCACTTGTTGGACTAGTAATGGGGGACGACGCGAGAATGTCCCTCAAATTGACAGTTCTGTCATTAGAATCGGGTAGTTTGCCGGCCAGTAGCGCGCTATTCTCGAGAACGTTGGTCCCAGTTAAAGAATTCATTGTCTTTTGGGCCAAAGGATTCTTTAGCTGCCTGGGAGGTAAGATTTCGGAAGTTCCTTGTTCGTTTCTGAAACGGCCGAAGGAAGAGGGAGTTGAAGGACTCATTCTGCCCACTTGGTACTTTTCGAGATCGCTGCCAATCTCCAGTCCAGTAGGACTCGAACCGTTGTCATTGTTTCGTAAAGGAGTTTTGAGGACCCTTCCGTTAACGTCCCTGTACCTAGCACTCGTCGGGGACTGTCTGGTGGGAGGGTCGTGTGAAAAGTCGTTTTTGTAGCGGTCCATGTATTTTCCGCCGTACGTTATATTATCGCGTTGATTTTTTAAAATATCGACGCCGTTAGCAACTCTTGAATCCAGTTTCAGGAAAAAGCTATGCAAAATGCCACCTTTGGAACTAGAATTGTCGCCCGCAATACCGGCACTCTCTTGTTCTCCGTTCTTTTGATAGTCACTTGTTCTATTGTTCTTATTTCTTTCTTGTGTAACCGTCGATGAGTCGCTGATAATTTTTACTGTTGTCGTAGCATCATTATCGGTTGATCCATCGGCACCACTGGATCGCGGCGATTCGTTCATAATCGGCCACTCTACGTCAAAAACGACACCTGTTATTAATCAACTGTTTGTTGTTCATTATTCCCGACACCACACGATACAATAATTAATTCTGCATCCTCACAGGAATCAGGAAGAAGCAGCACCGTCTTTTAAGCTAACACGAGAACAAAACAAGTGGGTAAAGCAGAAAAAAAAACACATAAAACGATGTATAGAACAAATGAGTAGTTATGGGGACGGTAAATAAATAAAATTGTAAAGCAACAAACAATCGACCACGATCATACACCTAGAGGTACGTACTATTTTATGAAAAGTGCTTTATAGAACACAAAACACGCAAGCACGCCCGCGAACAGCTCAATCGTACTGATATCAGTTATCAGCTGCAATACAACTGCGGTTTTGATGGTAATGCGATAACTTACGTTGCCTGGTTACTGTCGTTGTGAGAAGGTGAAATCATCGAAGGTTCGCGATTGTGGCAATAATAACTATACCGTGATAATAATAATAACAATTCATCATTGCGTTTCACACTTCGATGGCAGATTTTATTCTTTGATTAATCAGCAAGAACTGGAATAAGAAAACCCAGCGTTGCCAGATTGACTTTTATTTATTTCCTATATATTCGCTTCTATGCTCGGGAACGGTTAATTTAGAAATCATCTTGAGCAGGGCGCTGTACGGGTGCGAAACGTGGACGGTGAGTACGTCAGAAACGAAAAAAGTTAGAAGCGTTCGAAATCTGCTGTTACAAGCGACTGATGAGGATAAAAAAGGTTAGAAATGAGGAGGTAGCAGTAGGAGTAGAAGAACAGAGGACGCTGTGGAAGTCAAAAAGAAATGGACGAGATAGGTTGGTAGGACACCTTCTCTAGAAGCAGAAACAGGAATTAGGAGGAGTAGAGATAGCCTTAGATTAGGTTACTGTTCATAAATGGCTAAGGATGTGGGCGTTTTAGGGAAATGCAAAGATTAGATCAGGATAGGAAAAAGTGGAGGTGCGTGTCCAACCACTCTTAGGACTGACGATCTTATGATGATGATGATGATATTTCGTATTCCCATAGATTTTTCTATTTACTTTTGTTGCTTATATGTAAAAATTTCCTATGTCATACAAAATTTAATTTTTCTTAAGTTGGCTGTAATTTTCCTGGATTTGGCAACACTGACAAAACTTGCGTTCACCGAAGGAAAGCATTTTTAGTAACATGAAACTGTAATGTTACAAGTTTAATAATACAGAACGTAATTGCAATCTGTCGATTTTTATATTAAAGAAAACCGCTCTTTTAATTCCTAACCTTATCAATTTTGAAAGATTCGTTTTTACGGGTTTATGATAACGGAGATTTTCTTTAATACTATCTAAATAATGTACGTAAATTACCGCGATTTATAGATATCTTTAATTGTTAATGAAACAAGCAATCACAAGGGATTAGGACTTCCTTTCCCTTAAAGGAAAGGAAAAGAAAGTAGAAAATAGAGCTAATATTTGATAGTAATCTTGAAATAAAGCGAGGAGATAATAAACACTCTGTTACATTTTTTCTAAAAAATGCCTTTATTGTTCCTTATACCTAATCCAATTAGAAATTCATAATATTTAGAATCATCCCAATAGTTAGACACAATCATTTTGGTGAAAATTTTTTACTTTTTTTGGGGACAATTTTTTATTTATCTTCTATATGAATATCGATAATGGTGAGAAAATTCAAAACATTGGCAAAAATGCCACAAATGGTAATTAGGCCGATCCTAAGGCCTTATTCTTATTGATCCTATTCCGTTTCCAACTTTTGTCAGGGTGAAATTAATATAATCTGGATCCCTAACAGTAATTATTTGATTTTCACATTTGCATTTCTAAAACTACTAGGGGTACTAAGTTTTTTTTTAAAATTAAGTAAATTTATAACAACTTCCATTTTTGAAATTCAAACCTTTTTGCTTGATTCTCAAATTTTCGAGGTTTCAAGTAGGTTGTCAACCAGGGTTTTTGGGCACCCGGGGTTATACCAAAACTTAATACTTTGTATATGTTCCATGTACAGAAATTTAAAGAGATAATATCCAAGAATGTTTCAAACAGTAATACAAACAATACGTTTATAAGTTTCTTTAGTTTTTTTTTTTTACAAATTGCATGATGCCTGGCTGTGTATTTTTCAAATGTCCCAGAAAAGATTATATTCCGTCTGACACCCTTTTGTTGTATAGATAATAAAAATCTAATAAGAATTGTTGAAAAAACCATATACACTAATCGCATGGATAGAAGAAACCGGTGAGCATATTCCACTCTCAGTTTTAAAATCTTTTTATTAATGTTGAAAATTAAATTTCTCCCTTATTATTGGGGCAGATACAATCAAAATCTAATACGAGTTGCTAAGAGACATCGTATATTAGTGAGCATTTTCCACCCGTCATTTTTAAATTCTTATTTACACACATGCATTTATTTACCAGTTGGAATATTAAATTTCTCCTTTATTATAAGAGCTAAGGTTTTCAAAATCTAACCAAAGTTGTTTACACAAGAACTGTACGGACAGAATATTTAATTTTTTTATTCGCGCATTTGCCAGTTTTCAAACTAAATTTCTCATTAAATAAGAAATTATGCGAATACATATTCCTTTAGTACATTTGTATGTTTTATTTATCTTATCATAATAGGGCACTATTTCTTATTATTAACGTTTTGCTTTATTTCGTCTTATCACCTTGTTCTAAACACTCCCATCTTTTTACAGACGTATATTATAAGTTCATATCTCACAAAAACCAAATTCATCGATTTTACAACGATTAAGTTTGCAAATTTTAATAAGAAAAAAAGTAAAGTGTGAATTCCTTCACCTACAAAAAAAATAAAAAACATTTTGACTACAGGTGTTGCCAAATTCCTTTAGCCAAAACCGTCTTTATATTAATATAAATCTACCCTTAAAATTTGGCTACAAAATAATGGTGGGAGCGCGGTAATCCGTATGCTCAAATGCTGTAGAAAATGACCTTTGTCAACTTTACTCAAACTTTTTATGTATCGATTTTCTATATATTTTAGCAGACAATCACCAATTCTACTTGTACTACTATGTACCTAGTAGGAATAAATACAAGGTGAAACAAGATTTTTTTTTTGACAATGTTTAGTCACAATCAATATTTCGTAAGAATCAGCAAATTTGTGTTTGCTTTACGTAGGTATAAGTATGTAACATTATTACTCATTTCGAATTATGCAAGCAACTTATTCCTAGTAATTTAGGTTTTATCTTTTTCCTGTAAAGATATTTAAGAATATTCGACTTGTGCATATAATTCGTATGAAACACAGTAATCAAAAAAGCTCCGTAGAAACAATCGATTCATAATTGTACTGTTCCAAAAACAATAGTGAATTTCACAGTTTATTAACTGAACAGACGCAAACGTTAATAATCAATTTGAATTTGATTTGAGTGCAACTATAAGTAGAATTAATCTGCTTTTCGTTATACAAAGCGTTCTGAAAATGTTTTGTACTGCANCCAATTCTACTTGTACTACTATGTACCTAGTAGGAATAAATACAAGGTGAAACAAGATTTTTTTTTTGACAATGTTTAGTCACAATCAATATTTCGTAAGAATCAGCAAATTTGTGTTTGCTTTACGTAGGTATAAGTATGTAACATTATTACTCATTTCGAATTATGCAAGCAACTTATTCCTAGTAATTTAGGTTTTATCTTTTTCCTGTAAAGATATTTAAGAATATTCGACTTGTGCATATAATTCGTATGAAACACAGTAATCAAAAAAGCTCCGTAGAAACAATCGATTCATAATTGTACTGTTCCAAAAACAATAGTGAATTTCACAGTTTATTAACTGAACAGACGCAAACGTTAATAATCAATTTGAATTTGATTTGAGTGCAACTATAAGTAGAATTAATCTGCTTTTCGTTATACAAAGCGTTCTGAAAATGTTTTGTACTGCATATTGTTTCGGAAACTTTAACAAAGCATTATGTTTGATGTTAATTTAAATAACAAAACTAAAACAAAATAACAAATACAGTTTCCTTGCTGCACACGGGTGTGTGCTTAAAATGGTATAATAGTAGTGAATAGCAATGCACAAACCTAAACAAAAAAGTTAAAAAGAACTGAATGAAATACTAAGGTTTCTTTTCTCTATTCTTTTATCTAATTTTCCGTCGTTGGAGGTGGAATATTTATTTCAAATTTAAATGGTATCATTTTTGACATATAAATTATCTAATAAAATAGAATTATTAAAATCGTCATAAACACAAAAAAGTGCCCTGAACATACGTTTATCAACCCTCCACCCACCTCTCCACCCTAACCTAACCTTACTTGAATGATATCGATACAATTTTTCAAAGTAGAAAAAGTACATGGAAACGTGGTTTCCGCTAATTATTATCATAAGGTCGTCAGTCCTAAGACTGGTTGGACACGCACCTTCACTCTTTCCTATCCTGAGTTAATCTTCTAAATTTCCCTAAAACATCCCACATTATTAACTATGTATTAATCTACCTCTACTCCTCTTAACTCCTGTTTCTGCCTCTAGTACGTCTCTGACTAGACCTTCATGCCTGAAAAGGTGTCCTACCAACCTATCTCGCCTATTTTCTATTGACTTCCATAAGGGTTCTCTGTTGTCCTATACTTTTTAATACCTCTTCATTTTTAATCTTCTCTATCCACGGTATCCTCATCATTCACCGGTAACACCACATTTAGTCTAACAATCTTTCTCAACTTTCTAAATTAATCGTTCCCAAGCATAAAAGTGACTTTTTTTATTAAAGGCGACTCAACCCTGCACTATCCCCTGCTTTATATCCCTACCACTCCTTCCGTCCTGACTTATCTGACTTCCTAAATACCTAAAATCAGCCACTTCGTCTAATCTTTCGTCTCCTATCAATACTGTCGCTCTTTTCCTACTTTTTTTCCCTTGCATACCACTATTATTACCGAACATATGGATTATAAATTAATCCCGCAAGAGTTTCGGTTTACAATTTTTCATTTCCATACCTGTGAAATTCCAAGTACAATTGCATCGGATGGTGTTCCAAGAAATATTACAAAAATTTAGTGTTCAGCCAATATGCAATCCGATTTTGTCCGTTTATTTTCGAGTGGATTTCGAAATGAAAACAACTGAAAGGAGCCGTTCGATAGCAATATTCAGAAAGTACGAGAATGTAGTACGAAACACCACTATTGTTGGCAACCTTGACAATAATTATTATCTTCGCCACGGTATGACTAATAAATCCAGTATATACCTATATTACGATATAATTTGTACATAGACACAATAGCGGCTGAAACCCGTTGCATTATTATTATTATTATTATTACTACTTACAAGTTTAACGGAAAATGTGTATGTATCTTAAAATCTTAATTACAAAATCAACACATACCTATGTAGTTTTTTGTTTTGCAATTGCAAACTAACGACTAGTGCTACGCTAGCATTTAGCAATCGTTTAAATAGAGGAATGAATACTAATTAATAAAATCGAATTCGATCCAAGAATCAGGAGAGAGTAAAGCAGGGCGGTGAGGCGGTTTAACGTCTTCATTCACCCTCCAAAGGTCCCCTGCCATTTTCTGCACTCACCAATTATACATACAGCAAGGTAGACTAATATAGTTTGAATTGCTAAACATTGATATAAATTGTTTGTATCTATTGGGCAACATGAAATATTAAATAAATTACAGACTAAATTACTCTAAATTATCTAAGTTCGCTTCTTCTTGACATATTATTTGTAGGGTAGGGGATAAGGAGGTATATTATACGAGTAAAATATAATTTTCCGTACTTTGATGCAAAATATCAGAATTCTGTATTTCATTTTGGTTCTCTATTTTTAGTGTTTTGAGAACTTTCTATAGTTTATATTTCTATAGAAAAGTTATCTTCTTCAATGCAAAGTAAAACGCAGGCAAAACTTATGTAAATAGTATTAATAGAGTTGTTAATTCTGTAGAAAGTCTTACACGACTCGAAATCATTATCAAATACATGTGAATTGGTTTGTTTTCATAAGTCTATACTTTAAAGCAGCAACAAATGTTCAATGTACTTTTGAAACCGTTCTCACTGTACTTTCTCAAAAGTAAATCCACAAATTAAACAATTTCAAATAACCTTTAAAGTTAAATTCATTATAAATTGATAAGGACATCCAGCAATTCTCTTTCTGTTTCCAGTAAAATACTTATTTTTGGGTTCTTAAAATAGTACGTACGATTATTTTAAGTTCAACTTTATTTAAGTTATAAGATTGGTTCCTATATTAAAGCACTAAAATAAAAATGAAATTCTATATATTCCAGTGCCAAACAAGTTGTAAATTATAAATTGACAAATTTCGGATACTTTAAGATAATAATATCGGAAATGAATTTTATGCGATGTTGAAATTTCACAAAATAAATAAAGAACACATGAAAAAGATAGAGAGATGTAATTACTAAACTTCCCTAGTTTTAGAGTGGTGCCTATCTTTCTTTGATTTTTTATATGTTCCTCTTATTATGTTCTTTATTTCTTTGATTCAGTATCAGGCCTACGTAGATAATTTTCTCTATTAGTTCCTACTTGCTATATTAATTTTTGAAACGATTCCCCTCATGCCCAAATATAAAATTATTTTCTCTTTCAGGCCTATGAAGATTCTTCTCACGATGAGGAGTAACCAACTGTCTAAGTAAGAACCATATACCAATAAAACGCCCTGTATATGAACATGCCGAATGAGACCATCCTTATTTTACGTTCGTTTAACATTGAACACTTTAATTAGTTGTTGAAAAAAAAAAACATGCTTTCCTTCAAATTTAACAAGAGAAAAATAAAAAACCTGCTCGAAATTCACGTAAAGTGAATCTCTTTACCATACACACAAAACAAACGCATTTCACAAACGTACGAGTTTGTTGAAATAGCAAACAAATAACTAAATCAATTTGATGTAAATTGCGCGGTGTACCGAACAATGGCAATCAAATTAGTTACACACGTGTTGCATTTTAACGAAATAAAAATAAAGTGACTAACTGCAACGGAAGTTAATTGTAGAGGTACAGGGCGAAACAAAATCAACTAAATATGAAACTAAGAGAGAGAGAGAGAGAGGAGATATAGATATCCTCTCAAGCTTAATTGGGACATTTCTACAAGCCACAAGGACTTGCCCGTAAATTACATAGGTACCTGACGTAAAATTCGTCATTTTTGACCCATCCCCTTCGCCTACCTAACAGAAACGTAACGCCTGGCCTGACCTTCCACCCTCTGTGTTCTGTTATAAGATGAACGGATTTTCGTTCCATTGTTTCACACAATTTTCCGGTTCCAAAACTTCAAATGAGACAAACCTTGACCCTTGTTTACCACCCTCTACTCCATTTTCTCTAAATTCCGACACGTAATTTATAGACGATCTATTTAGTAAAAATACCTTCGTAACAGCGACATTTCGGACATTTGTGATTTCTTTTTCATTTTAAAGGGAATTTAAATATTTTTTTTTGAATGTAGAAAAGCTAAGTCTTTTAGGGCCGGCGTTATCTCAAGAGGGTTCGATATTCGGAGAGTGCTGAACACAATAGAAGCAAAGGATCCACGAAGTCGCCAAAAAAGGACTAATCCTGGACCACGACTTTCTAGTCCATCGCACCCACTTCATTTTTTTTAAACATCTTACAAAAAAGTATCATTTCGATGGTCATAGGAACGGTTTGAGGAGGACCTCCACGTTTTCCTATCCTGCGATAATTTTCGCATTTCTTTAAAACTAGAACATCCTTAACAATTTACGAACAGTAATCTAAACTAGATCCACATCTACTTCTCTTTACTCCTGTATCTGCTTCTAATATTTGTCAAACTAGTCTTTCATACCTGATGGTGTGTCCTACCAACCTAATACGCCTATTTCTTATTGATTTCCACAACGCCTTGTGTTTGACTACTGTATCTAATACCTTCTCCAGACAATACATCTTTAACAATCTTTTTCGAATTTCTAAACTAATCGTTCGTAATAATAGAAGTGATTTGTTTTTATTAAAGGCGACTACTCGACCGTGCACTATTCTTTGTTTTATACGTAATGTAAACGTTAGTTTTATAACGTAAACATTAATTTTATTAAATTTATTATAAAATGTATATTAGACCAAAATACAGGTAATGCCTCCTAGTTGGATGTATCAAGTTTTATTTTTTACCCCTTGTACTATATTTTTTGTATCTGGTGTTCTGTTCCTTCCAATCTGAATTATCTGATTTCCTAGATACTGAAATTCAGCGATTTCTATTAATTTTTCGTCTCCTATCTTTATATTCATTTTACCCCCTACTTTTTCTTCCATTGCACATCAACATTTTTGTTTTATTTTTATTGATTTTCATGCCATACTATATTATCAATACCGTGTCCATTTTATTTAAGACCATCTCTAATCTTTTGCTTCTCTATATCTATCCCTAAAGTTGTCCTGTTTTTAATAAAACTAATTTAGCTTTAAGGGTTTCTTATAAGCACCCTTCCTCCCAATTTAAAATAAAGGCGTCGTCAAGCCACTGCCGGTTATACCGGAAGGCAACGTAAGCTATTACTTTTATTGGAAACATGTATTTTTATACAAAACATTTCGAGTTGTTTACTCTTTAAGTTTATTAAGTACATTTTATCTTCCAGACAATTCGACGGTGGAGTTTTTCCCGTACAAAGTACCTTCTCTATCGAATACTATCACCTTTATCAGTCACACACGTCTAAATTCCAAGTTTTAGATAAAAAATATTAATTCTATA
>NW_020439131.1:68386-80007 GCF_000699045.2 Agrilus planipennis
ACTTCGAATTATTTTATTCGATTAAGCTAACGTGCCTATCACGTTGAGGTTGGCTACGCCGGGATTCGTTTTCGGCAAGTAGATATCCACACAAGTGGACCTTGTTGGAGCATACGTAATCCTAAAATGTAGCATCGTGCTACAGATGGCGTTTACTGCGTCATTTGTAGTATTTTCTAAAATTATTTTAACTCGGTCAATGGAGTTAAATTTTAGCAACGAAATGAATGAGGCGCAATTATAATTACGCAATTTCAGGAAAATTATTAGATACCTACACACTATTAAAAAAAAAATAAACTAAACCACCTAAAGTAGACTACAATGTGGTAGATAACAGACACAAACGAGATTAATTGTTTCGGTCACTAACTTTCGAAAAACCGAAGCGATTCATTAGAGATTAATCCACTCAAAAATTAATTAGTCACCGATTAATACGTTGCAAATAATTACATGTTACAACGCTTGCCAAAACGAGAAAAAACGATTTAGCGATCTAATACTGTTAGTGTAGTGATTCACCCTGTACAGCTTTGACCCATATTTTAATTATCCCATACTAATCAGGGGCGTACAAAAACAATTGCCGAAGAAAAAAAAAACGACCTTCCGTTCGCGATCTCAATTTCCGACAGCGTTTCTAAAATAAATTACCAATCAACCTTCATTATTTGTTTTAAAGGTATTATCAACAGACTTGACTTTATAAACAAGAATTAATTCAACAACAAGAAGGAATAGTTCTGGAATACCGAATCTGGTCCACGCTGTATACGTGTTTGTAAAGTGCAAGCGAACATGAGTCACACGGCCCTAAAATTGTACCTACAGGTAGCTGTATATTAGGTATTTGCTATACCGTCAAGTCTAAGAGAACCTTCGAAATTCACAAGATTACGAAAACAGGTAGTAAACAGTGATATTACAAACACCGATGCATTGTTTCAAAATGCAAACCTCCCGATTCACAACATTCTAAACACTGAAAAATAAAAACACATTCACGTATTCACAACAATAATTGAAACATCCACTAGAAGGAAATGAAATGTCTCACTTTTAATTCAATACGATTTATATTAAGTAATCAAAACCGCGCGCGGTAACGTAACGGCAATAAAACTGAAATGTCGAATAGAAAAAAAATACTACACGCGGAGCACGGCCACCTACGTCCGCAGATTTCGAACTTGAGAGCGAAACTGGGGCGTTAACAGAACAGGTAGTTTTAGAAGGTAGAGGTAATGCTAACTTGTTAGAACGACAATTGAACGTCGTGGTCGTCGTCGTAGTCGTCTACTTGTTTGAATAGGGAGTCTGGTTGGTCAAGCAGAATGAACATACAGGGTGATCATATTGTCATATTTAAATCTGTATCACAAGTTGTGCCTTTAATCTGTGAAAATTTTATTTATTATTCAAAACGTGGTTTTGTTTTCCCATAATATTTATAGAATTCTCTATATGCGTCAATTAGTTAGTTTAGATGACAGACCTTTCACAACCTTTTTCCGTAGTAAATTTTTATCAGATATATACAATGTGTCCCAAAAAATGTTCAAACGAAAGTGGTAGAAAGTCGATGCATATTTGTCGCCCAAAACACTACACAGTACAATATATATTGTTAGTTTTTGTGTGGCAGTCATTATTATACACTCTAATGTCTAATAATTTTAAATTGTTTAAAGTAAACGAAGTGGCGATTTAGTTTGAGATTAATAAGGCATGCATGTGCTGAAAGTTACAAACACATACGACACCCCCGTTCAACGCGATTACTTACGAGCTAAAGTGCGAAGTAATTAAAAAGCGTAGATGTTCTATGAATTTTTCGAGAATCTAACCTTGTTTATCAATGAAAATGAGAGAGTACCGATGGCGTTCTCACCTTGCGCTAACGATGTTCCTATTAACTTATGCTTCGTTTATAATAGAAACTGAAACCAAATGAATAAATCTGGCAATCACATCATTTTCCATGGAAAAAATTCGTACATGGCTGCCATGTAAAAACTAGGCAATTGCAACCCCTAACAAGATAAGTTTTTGGCGATGAATACGCTTCGACTTTCTACCATCATCGTTTGAGCACATCAGTTTAAAATGTATGCATTCTGTTTACAATCATCATGTTTTTGTAATGGAGTCAACCCCGTATTCTTTTTCATCATCATCATAGGGTCGTCAGTCTTAAGACTGGTTGGATACGTACCTCAACTCTATCCTATCCTGAGCTAAACTTCGCATCCTTAACTATTTGCAAACAGTAATCTAACCTAGGTCTACTTCTACCCCGCCTAACTCCTGTTTCTGCCTCTAATATGTCTCTGACTAGACCTTCATGCCTGATAAGGTGTCCTACCAACCTATCTCGCCTATTTTTGATTGACTTCCATAGAGTCCTATTCTTTCTAGTACCTCTTCATTTGTAACCTTTTCTACCCACGTTATAGTCATCATTCGGCTATAACACCACATTTCGAATGCTTCTAACCTTTTCTTTACCGCCGCGCCCACTGTCCATGTTTCGCACCCGTACAACGCCGCATTCCAAACATACACCTTTAAGAACCTTTTTCGAATTTCTAAATTAACCGTTCCCGAGCATAGAGATGACTTCTTTTTATTAAAGGCGACACGACCCTGCGCTATCTTTTGCTTTATATCCCTACTACTCCTTCCGTCCTGACTTATCTGACTTCCTAGATATCTAAAATCAGCCACTTCTTCTAATTTTTCGTCTCCTATCTTTATATTCGCTCTTTCCCTACTTTTTCTTCTCTTGCATCGCAGTATTTTAGTTTTACTTTTATTTATTTTCATAAGTACTGATCTGTCAGTACCGCTTCCATTTTATTTAAAGCTAGTATTACTTTTATAAATAAATAAATCGAATAATTTTTGGATACCTAGTTTGTATTGTGAGATTCTGAAAAACTGTCAATCCTATAGGACCTCAAGCATGTTTTTGTAGTATTAAAAGAATATAATAGATATCTAAGGTTATTTCTACTCCGATTTATTTTAAATTAATCTTCATTACTTTTATTTTTAATGACGACTAAAGAAACATTAAAAACACGCCCATTCATCTAACCTCTAATGAAGCCGGTACTGTTTTTTAAAGTAGGTTCTAAAACGAAAATATCTTCAACTTTCTCTACTGCTATACTGTGTTACTCTTATCAACCACCTGTTTGTGAAACGGCCTTAAAACCATAAAATTTGAAATAATATACTCGAAAATCAATCAGAATATTCAGTATCTTACTAACATACATAAGTTACTTCAAAGATATGATTAAAAAGAAGCTTCTCGTTTTATTTAAAAGGGGTTAATTAACGACAAGCTTACAAAACCCATTCAACTTTTAAGTATTGTTATTTGGAACCTATTACTTATGCGTACAGGATTGTGCTAATAAATTATTAGTTAAAAAAAAAAAACGAATAATTCAAGACGCCCATACAGATAGAAGTCCGTACATTTGTCAATATCGTGATAGAACCGCAACAATAATAAAAAATAAATCACACGCAGTCAAATCACTCGGTGGAATAACGCAACGATAGTCGCAAGCGAGTCGTTTTCACTCCCGCGCAAGAGCTTTCGTTCATTTACTTTCGGCACTTTTTGCGTTTACTGCATTATGAGACATTTCGCTTTCGCGCATTTCGTAATTTATACGCGCAAAATTAGAAAACAGGTATCACCGTAGCGTACGGTCGGCGGTTTCGGTTTTACTGATAAATTGCACGAAAATAACGAGTCTTTGCGAAACAATGCCCACACAAGGTCATAGGAAATAACCACACGGTGCACTCTAGCGAGAACCATTTAAAATGTACATATCATATATGTAACACATGTACCCACGTAGTTCTACATAAATTTAAGCAGCACACAACAATGTGTCCATATAGCTGCAGCGTGTGTGTTCAATGTTCAATCACAAACAAATGAAGTACATTACATAAATACGTGAGATAATAAAATAAACACATGATCAGGAAGCTTCCGGAAAAACTGCTCAGTAACTACGTTTCACTATTTTCTTATCAGTAGTAATCGATAAACAAAAGCATATAAACCCTTTTAGAACAAAAAGGTGTAACTCAGCAACTTACTGACGTTCAGCTGACTTAAAGATCCAGCCAATACAATCTAGGCACCAGTGGATGGCTACCGTCCACCTTCCTCTGAGAGGTATTACTCTCATTGTCTATAGACCACCTTAGCAGTGATCCACCACCACCAGCGAAGATAGAACATATTCACAGGAGAAAAATAGTCTTTTTTTAAGACTAATTATCATGATGGACGTAGACGATAGCTACACGGTCCCGAGGAAAACAAAAAAGATTACCTTCGACGGAAGAATAACGGCGAAGATCATACCAACAAGTAAAAGCTTTGAGTGGCTGAAGACAACGACAACTGACGAGCCCAAGGTATATTCAATGGTAATTCATTATGGACAGAATTGGAAAGATATGAGCAAGATACTGGAATCAAATGGCATTGAATTTAACAAGGCGTACAACACGAATGATGGAGTTAGGATCCACCCCCGTACCCAAGACGACCAAGTTAAACTAATCGCCTTACCAGAGATCAAACACGTATTCCTACACGCCCTCTGCTGAAGATGTCTTAAAGAGCATTAATATTCATAAAACGATTGATGACGTTTTCGACTAGTTCATGAAAAGAGGGTTAACAGATGTAGATGTCCAAAAGGAAAGAAACTCTTTTAATAGACACAAGGAGAAACCATACAATAACTGTCGAATGATGTGCTGAAACGCACCGGACTGTAAAAAACTAGAGGACCAGAAAGCCAAACACAGAAACACATCCTGCCAGCTATAGGACCTGTCCAGTCTTCGCCAAGCCGAAACAAACCTACGGAATCCAGCCAACCAACTAACTAAAACGAACAAGACGAACGAAGCCAAAAGAAACAGCATCCGCCCGGACGTTTCATACGCAAGAACAGCTTCGACAGGTTCTGAAGACACAAAGGAATATACCACGACTATTATTAGGAAAGCTTTATTTAGTTACGAGACAGCTATTAACCTAGCAACTTAACTAAAAAGAACAAATACATAAGGAGAAATACTCCTACATCTCTTGGACAATTCCCATACGCGTCTAGCCCATCTGAAAAACTAGTCACTTACTGCAGTGCAATTTGGTCAAAGAGGGCCGTAAGGCCCTAGAACGATTTGAGAAGAAGAGTTTCTAGTCGGTAGGCACCCCTCTGGGATGAATCCGGCACCACACGTGTGGCTGGATGTCTTTAGATTTTCTCTCCTCTCCGAAAAAAAAATCTGATGATAAGGAAAACCAATCTGAATTTGCAGAGAGCTTATCGTTATAAAGAATTTACGTTGTACAACAAATATTTCTCAATTATTGTACTTAAATGTTTATCGTTTCCACCATAAATAAGAAACATTTTTATTTTTTTGTTTACGCATTTATATATCTAATAAAACCTCATTTTCTAATTTAAAAAAACAATGAAAAAACTCAAAACAATACTTTAACAATTAGAAGTAGCGAAAAATAACATTTTATGAACACATAAGTGTTAAAAAAAATAAAAACAGGGATAAAATACTGACTTAATGGAACACATAAAATAGTATTTTTATTTTCATCAACGTTATAAAATTGTAAAATTTTAATTAACCTCATTGTTTCGTTATTCAGCAATTACATTGAATGTACCCTTTGCAAGAGTAAGAAATGCGTCAAGTACTTGTTTTGCTATTAGGTACTGAGGGTATTCAGTTTCTTTTTAGTACACGTACTTCTCAAACCTATAGAGATTTGTCTTTCGAATACAGACTAAACAAAGATCGTATAAATACGAGGTCTATTCAAAAAGTATCGCGAAATTTTGAATTTCCGCGGGGTTACGTATTACGTAGCATTGACCAATCATCGAATCACCGTTTCTCTAACGGTTTTAGTTAGAGAAGTTGGGCATGAGACAGTGAAACAGGTCGTCGCGAAATTCGTACCAAAATTGCTCAATTTCGACCAAAAGCAGCATCGCATTAACATTGCTAAGGAGCTGTTCGGATCTGCCCGCGACGACCCAAATATGCTCCAGAGGGTTATAACTGGTTTATGAAAACCGTAGCTCAATCATCCCAATGGAAGCTACGGCACGAGCCAAGATAGAAAAAAGCGCGCCAAGTTAGGTCAAATGTGAAGGTTTTGTTTACAGTTTTCTTCGATTGCAGGGGCGTGGTGCATTATGAGGTCTTGCCATACGGTAGAACGGTCAATAAGGAATATTACCTGCAAGTAATGCGCAATTTGCGCGAAGCAATCCACCAAAAACGCCCGGATTTGTGAAAGAACAAAAATTGGCTTTTGCACTATGATAACGCCCCTGCTCACACATTGTCGCTTATGCGCGAATGTTTGGTCAAAAACAATACACTAATCATTCCGCAGCCACCCTATTACCCAGATCTGGCCCTCTGTGACTTTTTATTGTTCCCGAAACTGAAGAGGCCCATGAAAGGACGACGCTACGCTGTGACTGAAGAGATAAAGACAGCATCGAAGGAGGAGCTGAACAAGACCACAAAAAATGATTTTTTGAAGTGCTTCGATGATTGGAAAAAACGTTGGCACAAGTGTATAACGAAAAAACACAAAATTCGCGATACTTTTTGAACTGACCTCGTATATGGTACACTGAAAAAATAAAAAAATTGAAAATTTAATTTTTTTAAATTTTCTTGGTTTATTTTGTTTTTCGAAAGTTTCACTCGAACTCGTAACTACTTGGATATTTTTTAACAAATCTCTCAATTTTTGATATCTACAATAAAATCTCGAAAAAGACAAGATTTCTAAAATGTTCATTATCTAACCTTTATACAGAAAGCCAAAATGAAAACCCTAAGATTTATAGGTAATTTTTAAGAAATTTTCGATTTTATTTTTGCTGGCAGGACTAGTACCATGGATATACGACTTTCAGGACTAGGGTTGCCAGGTGTCCCGATTTGCGCGGGACGTCCCTATTTTCAGGGTCTGAGGACGCGTCCCGTTTTGCACATGATCGGGACGCTAAATGTCCCGATAAATCAATAAATTTATTAAAAACCCATTATTATTAGAATAATGAAAAATTACGCATTACTTATTTTTAAATTTCTACTAGTCCAACAAGTCTGACTATTATTATGTAGGATTAAATTCTGACATAGGCCTACTTGCAATGTTAGTTGCGAAACGCAATAAATGAAAGTTTTATTTAAAAAACGTTGTTTTTTTGTTTGTCCCGATCTACAACCCTAAATCCCGATTTGTTTTACATTCTGCCCCGATTTAAAACAAATCGGACCTGGCAACACTATTCAGGACATGAGTTGAACTCACACCTGGTCTTTTTTTCAAATTGCAACCACAATATCCAATTAAGTAACACAACCTTATACAGGATAACACTTGTGTCAAAAATGAGCATTCAAGTTTGGTTATACATTAGTCATTATTTTCATGCGTATGTCTAAAATTGACATACGTAGATCGAATGAACAAAAGAAGGGTGTTCAACTTACATATGTACACAACTATTAATTATTGAAGATGACAAAGGAGTGAAAGAAATCAATATTTATCTATGACGTTAACATTTCCTAGACACAGGCTTAAAATAAACGAATAAAAGAATTCTTATCTTTTCACTCATGCCGCCCCTTAATGTTGTCGACCTTGACAGTTTTAGATATTATATCTTTTTTATGTGTGCCCATCGTCATTAATTTCGGAAAATAATAATAGACAGCCTATAAATCAAAACAGGTTGCTCGAAAAAAAAAAATTACCTTTATATCTAATATTTTTATTTTTAAGTACCTTTGCAAAAGGCAATTAACCAAATTGAAATGAATTTTATGTTGCTGCCCATACGTAAAGTAAATTGCACGATTTACGGGCACCTCCCAATAAATAACGTCCAAATGGCCGGTTGATTATATTCCCTGAGGGTTTATGTATATCAAGAGACATATGAGTGGGCGGCGTACTATAAAATGCGATGCGCTGCAATAGAGGACAAATTGATTTCGCCAAAGCTCATGTCGTTTCCCCTTTTCAAAATTAAAAGACGATGTTGTCGCGCCGTATTCGTTCGTAAAGAAATTAATTACGTATAGGTATCTCTTTTCTCGGCAATTGCAAGCTTGGCAAGGTAATTGCTTTTTAATGTACGCTACTCAGCCGATCGAAACAAACGATTCGGCATTGAACATAAAAGCATTTTACGTAAGTTAAGTTATGCAGCTCAAACTACACCTTATAATAAATCAACTATTACCTGCGTTCGTATGCAACCAACATTACATGCGTTATAAATTACTGCATAAAATTAACACTTGAACATCTATTAGAACCGACTGTACCGTAGTACTTTTAATTGAAACCGAATAACAATCAAAACGTACCAACGACGTAGGTTCGTAGAGTTCATGTTACAAAAAGCTTACTAATATTCGTCAATGAATCATCACAAGGAGAAAGAATCCTAATAAGGAAAATAAATAAATAACCTTTGACCCCGTAAGGTCTTCTCCTATTTCATCAGCCTTCTTTTAGGAATCGTGTGAATAGGTAGGTGGTGGGTGGTGGTAAAGGTGAGAAATATGAGACGGATTAAACGAAGACAGAAGAGAGTGAAACGGATTATTTGTGAAATATTACTGCCACGTCATTTGCCCACTAACGATAAGTGATCTCAGGAAACTACAGAAAAACTTGGACCGGAGCAGACTGACTCGGATTCGATCCGGTGTCCTCCCGAATGCTGCGCAAAGATCTAAACCTCTAGGCCATATGACGCTCGGCAAATGTAAAACTAAAAAACATTCAAATTGAACTAAAAACCATTAGTAATGACGTCAATAATGAAATATAATCAAATGCGGTTATAGATGACAAAAACGACTATAAATCTAAGGGCATTAACGGCATATAAACAAAGTTGATAATAATTTTGTAATAAATTAAACAAATTATTAAACAAGACAGGGAAAAGAACAGTTTTGTTGGGTTATTGTGCATTATTCAAAAGTTTATTTATGAGACATACTTAAATTACTTTATTACTTATATGAAAAGATGATTGAAGGTATTTATACGAAACTTTCCTATAACACGTGGTCTGTTTTTTAAAAGAAGATATTACCCTATGAAAACTTTTTTTTTTATTTTACTCTCAGGTAGCTGTTGAACAACTAAAGTTAAAATGGCTCTAAAAATTTACATAAAGGAACTGGGACTCCCTCGGCTAATTGTACGAAAATCACGTTTACAAGTTCATGTAAAAAAAACTGAATGTAAGGTTAACAATAAAATAACTTTAATGCATTATATTTCGGGTAAATATTTTCGGAAATTAAGTCAGCAGAATTGCTTGTTGCATTTTGACTTCTACTCTGACATTGTGAAATACTGCAGGGTCACTCCCAATAAAGTATAAAAAGTTTTCATGTACATTTAATGAAACAACGCATCTATAAAATGTAGATATTTGCGAGGATATTTAAAAATGTAAAAAAACATGAAATTTTAAAACATTTATAAATTTTCTTGTATAAGAAAATCATAGTTTTGTCTTCTTTCAGTTCATTAGTAAGGGAGGTAATCTAAACACAGGTTAAAAGTTTAGCATCAACGCTTATTATAATCGCTTGCATACTACAGAAGATTCTTGCACATTTCTACCCCTAAGAGGGTGAGAATTATGCGTCCTTTTTAAAAATTAAACCATTAAAGGTGTAAAATGGGGGTTTGCGATATTATCGAATTTCACGTGGTCGAAGTAGGACAATTTATAAAAAAAAAGAAAATTCATCAACTTCAACGCTCCGTGCAAGAATTTGTTTCCTTTTGTAATACATTAGATACTTCTATTATTGTTATTAAATAAAGACCTGCAATCTCCATACTAATAAATGCGACGGTTTTTTGTTATGCTTATTTTTACATTTTTTTTTCAATGTCTCCATCAAAGAAAGGCCCTGATTTGCATAAATGTCATACCAATCTTCTAACATTTCCTATTACAAGCGTCCTTCAACATGTGTAGGAAAAAAACTACGAAAGTCGCTTATTTCACGTAATTATGTTTTAATGATTTGTTTTGAATGTAAAGTTTTACAACGGAATACTGAATAAGTTTAAAATGAATTACGTTTTGTTATTAAATATCAGATTTGTTTACATTAGAACTGGAACGGTAACCCTATAATCCTATTCATTACGACTTTAAAGTATTTTTTCACTAAAAGATAATCACGTTATTAGTCGGTAAGCTATCGTCGCTTTTCTTTTTTCGTAAAGGTTATCAATTATCGTCACCCATTTTGCAAAATATTACGAAATGAAATAGTTTTAAATTGAAATACTTATTATCACTATCGGAGAGGATAAATAAGTTACCTTATTTAATTAGCATAATGTTACCATTTTAATTAAAATAACGAATATGTAACAAATACGATTTCAAAAGGTTAAACCTCGTTCTATCAGAACAAATAAGAGACACGAAATATACATATACGCACTTCATCAATTAAACACCTAGGCATCGGAATACGCATAAATATGTTTAAAATCTTTTGGCAATAGACGGCATGTAAACCGAAAAGAAATACATTACAAAATCTATTTTGTAACTCGCATTTATGTAAAAAAGAATTGTAATTTCAGTCCGCTTCGGTTGTCGAGGTAAATCAAGAGAACACGAGCAAATCTACGAGATTAGCAAGATGTTTCGTAATAATGACAATAAATAACAGCGACTGAGATGTCACTGGTTATTCCACCCAATTTTTTTGAGTGGGATCTTACGTTGAACGCCCAAGGGTGTATTGGAGTTCTGGACAATGTGACTGCTGTCGGCTGAAGAGGACCGTAGTTGGTCCTAGAACGACCTGAGATAGAGGGGTTTTAGTCGGTAGGTCCGAGGACCTCTTCCTCGGGAATCCGAAACTACCCAGTTGTACGGACGGCTGGGTGTCTTTTGAAGATTTTTCCCCTCTTTCACGAAAACATAAAAAAAATGTGACTGCTAGTTCCAGCAAGACTCAGCGCCTGTTCAAAAAATCCACGGAAACACTCTTGGTTTTACAGTAAGTTGCATTATCTCTGGTCGCCAGATTTGTGGACACCCTCCAGCCCGGACGGCAATTCTCTTGACTACTACTTGTAGGGCATGTTTGAAGGAAATGTAAATGAAAAATCTCACAGCACAAGCAACTCCTTGAAGATCACGATCTACAAGGTCATGAGGCAGCATGAGCGAAATAAAAGTGAAACGTACACGATCACGGTTTTGATTCAGAATAGAACAAGAAATCCAAGTTGTCTATATGCATATACGAGGGTGGATTGATAAGTTTCCGGCCTGACCAAGAAAAACAAGGTTTTTAAAAAATTTTTTTTTTTATTTCTCAACATAATCTCCTCCAAGGCTGATACATTTCTCATAGCGGTGTTCCAGTCTATTAATGCCATCTCTATAGACTGATTCGTCAAGCTCCTCAAAATAACCATTTACAGCTTCGATTACTTCTTC
>NW_020439131.1:82447-137356 GCF_000699045.2 Agrilus planipennis
GTAAAATTTCATATGGCTATAGTTCCATTTAATTTTTAGAATTTGTAAATCAAATATCAAGAGTGTTGAACCTCTCCCCTCATTTTCCAATTCTCTGGCGCTTTTTTTCACTCAACCCCAATTAATCGTATCCGGCGTAACAGATTTTCGGACGAGTGTTTCGTTTTCCCATTAATCACTCCAATTATATCGAGCGTGCGGCGGTGGCGACAACGACCGGACAAGTGACAGTCAGTGGCGGCTTCTCTTCTGCTTTTCTCTAATGTGTTATATAGACTTCTGCTACCATTGCGAAAGAAAATGGCCCGAATGGGAGCCATAATTCGTCCACGACGAAGTGACGAAGACATACGACACGGCCGTATTACGTCGCAGCAATCGAGATCCATTGTTATCACCGTCGCGTCGCAAAACAACGAGTGTCTGCCCCCTCAACTCCCCGTGGAATAAAGTATTTGTGCGCCCATGCTAAGTGGAGGAGCTTTATTCAGAACAATAGCTTCCGTATTAGTGGAATAGGTAGAAATAACAAAAATAAAGAGAAATGTTTAAATAAATACTGTCTATTCGATTGATCGTAATGAGTTTTTTAGAAAATACTACAAATGGGGCGGTAAACGCCATCTGTAGTACGATGCTACATTTTAGGATTATGCATTATTAGGGTTATTGGGATCTTTTGATTAAAAGAAAGATTCTATTAATGAATATTCACTTTAATTAATATACTTTTTCTCTGGACAAAAGACTACAGCCAACTAACTCACTTCTAATTTTCGAATGAGTAGTCATAACAGTTGTGTTTACTAAAATCGTAATATACATATTGTTTTATAAACATACCGAGTTCAATATGACCAAGAGGTTCACATGTTAGTATATACCTATAATACATTAAATAATCTGGACGTATTTCTTTTTGCCTATATACTAATACAATACATGGCCATTATTATCAAATTCATCAAATAAATGATTGAATATGATAATTAAAAGAATGTCTCAGTTTTGAAAAACATTTGTCAACAATTCAAACTCATTTAAACCTATTTGTTTCATATTCTGCCGAAATCAATCAATACTCATTTTTAGATACTGATCTATCCAAAATTTCAAAACCAACAAGTTTAGAAAAGACGTTATTAATTTCCTTTTTAGACTTAAAGGCAAGAACAAATCAAAATAGTGTTCTTTTTTTATAAAGTTGTTGTTGACTGTTTTATCTGCATAGTACTGTACATAAACATATAAATAATTTATACCATTCGTCACAGTATACAGATAATGACGGTATAACAAATTACGACACATCTTTAGTCACCGTGTTAAACATGATTAAGTAATGATCCGTACGCCTCCAAGGTAAGAGATTAAACGATTTTACGCTTTAAAATGGAAACTGTCTTCGTTCGTATTCAAACTGAACTAGAAAGTGCACAGAATCATTTAAAATTAACGACTTTTACTAGCAGCCGCATCGAAAAGCTTGAACGTCATTTCTACAGACACATTCAATTACACGGGAAACAAGAAAATTACTAAATTATCATTAATCTAGAGGTCCTGCTATGCCTCAATTTGACGACGCCGATGTATAATCTACCAGCCGTGTAATGTAATTTAGAAGAATGGATAAAGTGGTAAAGACAGAAAACAGCACAGCGTCGTGTTTTACCAAAAATAAATCACCTTTGTATCTGCTAAAGTTTATTAAGTGTACGTTTGCACTACGACTCTATACGGGTGCGAAATGTAGATATTAGCGACGTCAGAAAAGAAAAAGTTATGCAGCGTTTAGACTGTGGGATAAAGTGTTTTAGGTTATGGGTTGATGAAGAAAATACCTTGGTTGGAAAAGGTTAAAATTAAGGCCAATTTGTACCAGAATCTTTGCCCGCATCTATTTTCGAATTTACAAATTTTCCAGGACATGCCCTTTGCATTATAATCTGGAATTTCTGATCACTGTGCGTTTACCTCCTACTTAACGGATTATTTTTAATTATATTATAATAAAAGGCGATAAATTAGTTCAATGAGTTACACGACGCTTTCCAAAACTAGTTTTGTAACTTAGTAAATCCGTATTATTTTAATTTCTATACAAAATAATTATAATGATTTGAATTTCCCAATTAAGGAGTTACATCGCAACGATTTTCATTTCAAGAAACGTAAAAACTAACAATAAATAATCAAAATTGAAACTGGCTTGTTTTACATAATCTTAATAAAAACTCTTTAACTTTTCTCTGTCGTTCCAAAACTTGAAACGAAACATGTACAATGTTGATTGATGAAAACAGATAATAAATTCATGTAATTTTGATGAAGGCTATTTTCAAAAACAATTTCCTCGATTATTAGAAATAAAAACAAAAAGGCATGGACGATAAAATAAACACATTATTATTATTATTATTGACTTCAGTAGTTAAATTATCGTTTATGCCAAGGCTATTGGGTGTGAACTTGAATTAATTGTCGTTTTTAATGTGCTTAAACATTGAATTCCTCGCAAACCTCAATGAATTTAATTGGCGCGAAACACAAGTGATCTATTTTGCATGTTTTTTAATGGGCGTTATATAATAAGCACTTACGAATTACATCCAGTTTTAACCACTAACTTTATAGGTTTCGATCGTAAAAAATACTGTTATTTGTTTGTTCGATGAACTTGACGAAAAACGTAAATCGACCAGTTACTAGACACATTTCAATCAAATTCTAACCGTAAAATAAGTACAATACTATTTCATCAAATGGACCTACAGTGTGTTCGAGAATATAGTAGACACTAGACGGCGTAAATAAACAAAACAAGGATATTTCAGCCTCCCGTGGTCGATCTAGGGCATTTTCATATTTCGACACAAGTATTCTAAAGAATATTTGCAATCTCCTACAATGCTCGAAATGTCTCCAGTTCAGAGTGGTAGAGCTGGGTTCTGATTTAGAGCATTCTTATATAGGTATTTTGAGGAAACTGCCTTAAAAAAAGTTTGAAATCTCTTCTAATGTTTAGTGAGTGTGTAGTTTTAAGGGTCGACCGCCGTTTAAAATAAATGAGAAAACTAGAATGTTCTCGAATATCTGTGATTTTCCTCAAGTACAATGTTTTAGAGGGTGTGTTCCGAAATATAACCGAGCATACCATAGACTTATATTAATGGACGTGCCTTAGCCGTATGTTGTTGTAATAATTTCTTGGTTCGAAAAGTGAGGAAGATGGCGTATGGTTTCGGACTAGTGCTATCTCTTTCATGACACGCTTACGCACTATCGTGAGAGTTATTGATATTGTCCGAAACTTCGTTCCATCTCTTTCTTTTGTTGTACCACAATTCTGACCGCTAAGGCATGTCCATTTGTAAACGTCGATGCAGCATACTCTCCAGTGCTGATGACGTAATGAATCGACGCCATATTGTTGATTCGTTCCTAAATATACTGGCCAGTGCATTGATGTCAAATTGACGCCATATTGCCAATAGTGTTTGTGCTCGTTTACAATAATTTTGCCCTAAAAGTTATTAAAGTTTCTTACAATAAAAAATTCCTCAAAGTCTGATGCACACACGCCCGTTTGATATACTACTACATCACATTTGACTCACTAGTACAATATGGCGTCAATTTATGACGTCACCAGAATTGGCCAGTATGTTAGGTTATATTTCGCAACACACCCAGAGTGAGCTGGACCGGAAGAACGGAGAGAACATTCTGCAATGTTCGAGGATTACTATTTTTTAATGGTGGAGCAGTGTTCTGACACTAAATTTAAGCATTTTCATATAGGTATTTCGACCAAACTGTCTTAAAAAATATTTGAAGTTTCCTCTAATGTTTGGTGGGTGTGTGGAATTAAGGGTCAACCACTGTTCGGAATAAATGAGAATGTACTAAAATGTTCTCGAATGTCTGGGATTCTCCTCAGTAGAATGTTCTAGAGTGAACTGGACTGGAAGAATGAAGAACGTTCTGGAATTTCCAAGGGCTAATACGTTTAAGTGGCGGAGTGGGGTTTTCACACTTCATTAGAGCATTTTCGTATAAGTATTACAACAACAGTACCCTAAAAAGTTTCACCTATTACGTATATCCTATATTTTTCCAATCTGTTGTGCTTTTGAGTTTGCGAATTGAGTACCATTAAGCGAGAAACTAACCCCAGCAAAGGTAATATTTATCTTTTTTTGCATTTCAATTTATAATAATCTACAAGTAACGTAACCTAACTGCATTCTTTAATACGACAATTGTCGTTGCATACAAATGTTTCATAAGGAAAAATTATATTTCTGTTTATCACATAAAACCGAAAATTTTTCTGCTTCTAATACTTAGATACCATCTACGGGCAATTTCGGAAGTGGTAAGAAAACTTGTTACGATCAACGTTATACTGAACGGGAAACTTTCGTCGAAAACTCGTTATTCGTTCTGCCGTTACACGTCTACACATCGGTGGAAAATTTCGTAATTTCCTGTTTATTTGAGAACCACTTACGATTAGATCTATGTATGTACACATAAAGAGTTCGTCCGAAGATTTCTCGCTCGCAGGACCTCGATATTTATTACCTACTGGTTCTTTTCCTTTATTTTTCAATGAACAATTGGTTACAGGTAAGGCAAAAAGTTTACCATCGAAAATAGAAAAATAGACATTTTTTGTGTTTATGTCACACGAGCGAAACGTGTAATTTGATAAATATATATTAAAAGAATATTAAAAAATATTTTCAACCACGTCTACCTGAAAATATCCATTTATTCTCTGAAAACCGTACCAAAATAACCGAGCTCTCAAAAATGTTTAAACAAAGAATTACACCCCTTAAGTTGCATTTGTTGGGCTTATATTACCTCTTTATTCATGTGCAAAGATTTCTGAAAGTATTTGTACAAATTATCCTTTACTGAGACGCATTTATCAAAAGATGAGTATCATTAGGTTCGGCTCTCGACTCGCCATTACTGTATTTGAAGCGGATATACGGAAGTTCTATTAACAAACAAATTGGACAACATTAAAGGCAAGGGTGTTGCTTTGTCTCATTTTAAACTCCACAAAAATTGATTCCCGATTTGTAATTAGAGACCAGAAACAAATGTACAACATCATTGGAGTATAAAATCGAATTTTTACTTGTCCGTTATTTTGAACCCGCCATCTTCAATATTGAAAAATTGAACTCAACTTGGTAATCAGCGAACAGTGACCCCCATATTATACTCCATTACTTAACGAAGCATTAATGGAAATTGTAGTGACTTCTGCAATATCAATGCAAAAATGACAACTTTAACACCTAAAATCTCACAAGAACTAAATGGAACATAAAGAATATCAAAATCTTTTCGTAAACTATTTATATTTGAAGTTAAAATTCGAAGGCTACGATGCAGAAGAAGATCCGGGTAAACCACACATTTACTTCCTTTGGGCAAAATTTCAACATTTTAAGTCGCTATATTTTGATAATCAACAACGATAAGTGATTCAATTAAACCGTGCGGCTTATTCATTGCAAGGTTAGGAAATCTAAAAATCCTTAACCAACCAATAGACAAAAATATTTGATATCGAGTTCGATTTACTCAAAATATTGATTGGACGGGTGCATCTCCAAAACACTAGAACCCCTATAGATCAAATGATTATCATTACGTAGCCGGTATGTTCATTTTTCTCAAAAGAAGCTTCTATAAATCCTTCTACTTCGGTAACTGGCTTTTATTCTAGTTACAAACAGGCATTTCACGACTTTATTATTTGATACCGAAATCGTTCGCTAACAAAGGATTCCACAATGTAGCTGCAACCGACATAGAGTGCATAAAAGACACAAAGGGCCGAAACAATTCCGTTCGCGTAGCTTATAACAATGAAAATTCAGAGAAACAAAAAGACTTATCCACAATTTGGTGACCGTAGAAGCGAATAAAATGAAATGAAATGTACACATACGATGTGATAGTAATAGTTACGTAATGTGGAAGATACATAAGACTCATAAGTATCACTATACATTGTACAATAATGTGCTAATTATCTACGGTTCCAGGCGTGGGTAAGATTGTAAAGGAATCTTTGTGTGTATGAGTGAGCGAACAAGCTATGCCCTATGGATACTTGTGTGATGCTCAGAGGGGACAATTTAATTTTTAACCCTTTATCATTATAAGGTCGCCAGTCCTAAGACACCTTCACTCTTTTCTTTCCTGAACTAATCCTTGCGTTTCCCTAAAACTAGAACACCTCACATCCTCAACGGTTTGTGAACAGTTATCTAATCTAGATCTACCTCTACTCTTCATGGCTGAGAAGGTGTCCTGTAGTTGGGACGAACAAAATTGGCACAGTCCCTAATAAAACCGTCGCATTTACTTTCTTCTTTCAACTTATTAACTAAACTAGAGCTGTCGCTGACAGAACGCCTACTTTTACTCAAGACACACATTGTAGGGAATATTGTAAACATAGGTCAGGTAGAAATTGCAGCGGACACTAATAAAAAAAACATTACACCAATTGATGTGTAACAGAGAGAAATCCAGATAAATAGAATGTGGAAACAAGAAAGAAGATACGTCCATTCTCACAGATAATTTACTACTGATTCTGCTAATACTGCTATATCATCTGCAAATCTAAGCATGCTAATCTTTTGCCCTTGCACATCTATCCCTACAGTTGTACTGTCTTTAATGATGTTAACGGCGTCTTCGACGTATAGATTTAAAAGTAGTGCATCCCTTTCTGACTCCCTTCCTAATATTTACTTCTCTACGTTGCATCCCTAACTATATAACTGCCTGTTGCTCTTTATACAAACTAAGTATTACTCTTCTATCTTTGTAACTCATTCCTACATTTTTAAGTATATTTAACATCTAGTCCCATTTAACATTGTCAAAAGTTTTCTCTAAATCTACAAATCCTATGTACGCACTCTTTCCTTTTTCTATGGTTTTCTCTATTGTTACCCGTAAAGCTAGAATGGCCTCCCGCGTTCCTCCATTTCTTCTAAACCCAAATTGATCTTCCCCTAATCGTTCTTCCGCCCTTTTTTCCATCCTCCTCTGTACAATTCTAGTTAATATTTTTGACGCATGGGAAGTTAAGCTAATTGTTCAAAATTTCTCGCACCTATCCGCGCCTCTCTTTTTAGGTTTGGTTACTACTACGTTCCGTTTATAATCTTCTGGGACTTTCCCCGTTTCGTAAATGTAGTCTCTTGTCCTGTATGTTTTTTAATGCTACATCGAACTCTTCTCTCATTATGGGATAACCTAGCTCATGTATTTCCACACTATCTTCCTTCTCTAATATATCTCCTAACTCAGGGCCTGCGTATAGGTTCTCTAAATATTCTTTCTACCTATCTGCCTTTTCCGAATTTTCTTTCAACATGACCCCTGCCTCGTTTCTTATATTATTACTACTGATTATTTCGACTAATATAGGGTTGAGATTTCGAGTAATGGAGGTTTTGGGGCTTGAAGGGAAGGGAAAAAAACAATTTTTCGAGTTTTAGAGGTTTTCGACTTATCGTAGTTCTACTGTATATATAAGAATGTTAAATAGTAATAACTCTGCTATTCTAATATTAATAGAGAACGAACACTAAAACAGAACAAGAAATGAACATAAAACCTTTGATACGATCACTACATTATTCCTAATGTAAATGGCTTGTAAAGGAGCGCTTCGTCTTCTCCTATGACAAAGAAGCGTCCTTGTAAGATCATCGCAAAGGTAGTTCATTTATCATTAACGGCATACAGCGCCCATGTTCAGAATACGCATGTATATATAATGGATACATGTAAATATGTACCGTGCTTGTGCTTATCCATACAAAAATATGTACATGAATAAAATCAGTAAGTAATACGCGGGGGCACCAGGGTCTGGTTTACCTTCAATTGAAACCTGGCTGTCGAACGCTGCTGTGACCTTAAATTTTTTAAACGGTTTCGTCAAAGAGGAAACAAACTAAAAAAAAAAAGGGAATATCTGCAGTACGATCTCGCAGTTACTTTAAATTCTTAAAAGAAACTTAAAAAAAATGGAACATGACTACGACAACACTCACTTCGTTCTTGTTGCCTCTTGTCGATTATTGACTACATTAAAATTGAAAAAAAGTCGTTACATAGGCAGGGAATCGAACACGTGCCACCGATGGGTCACCGGCTGTTAAGTCGAGTGGTTCATCACATAACCGATCACACGTGGTCGAACGGTCGTTTTAAAAAATTTAAAAACACGGTCGGACCAAAAAGAAGTAATAACAGTCGCGTCTTCTGTAGCATGCGTATTGAATCTATTTTTGTTCAGACATTTTAAGCACCTCCTGTTATTCTTGTGCGTACAGGATAACACTTTTTCTAACAATATCTATTTAGGAAGCCGGCGATCGCTTAAAATAACGCGTCAAGTGAGAGAGTAAGTGGCCTTTATTATGTAATACACGAAAAGAAAATCACTATTAACTCTTTTACAATTTGTTGCAAATGCAGGAGTAACAATAATAAACATTATACCTGCGAGATAATTTTCATTAACTTAAAACTACTGAGCAAGAGCAATTAAAGAACACGTAAAACAGATTACAATTCTAAATTAAGAACGCTTCAGAAAACTACATCATAGAAGATGCCATTGTCGCCTAGACACGAAATGAAACACAAAAGATGAATATTGACTGTTAATGAACGTGTTCCATCACTTTACTGTGATTTCATCACCATTAATACATGTACAGGAAATAACGTAATTTATCTATAATTTTTTATAGCATTTGCACATTATTTAAATATAATCTGTTAGAGGTCAAAATAAATAAAACCAGAAAAATAAGAGTTCTGTCAAAAAAGATTTGTACAACTAACTTTAAAATGCGAATGCGAATTTGTTTATTACCATTACACGCTAGCTACTCAACCGATCATCATGAAATTTTATATACGACAGGGGTACAGAAAAGGACATCTTTTATCCAGAAAAAAATACTGTTCCTAAGGAATAGAAAACAAAATCCTTTCATCTCGATAAAGGACAGTATACTGTAAATATATTTACTGTTATTCTGCGCATGGTGTTTGTTTCACCTAGAAAATTAGAATCATTAGTTTTATCCTGATGAATTTTCATGACTTAAGAACAAATTTATCAAACGCCTGTATTTTCGATAATCTTTTGTACATATTTAGGTCATACAGAAAAGCAAGTTTCCATATCTTCATCATAAGGTCATCAGTCCTAAAGACTGGTTGGACATGTACCTCCACTCTTTTCTATCCTAAGTTAATCTTCGCATTTCGTTAAAACTAGAACATCCCACATCCTTAACTATTTGCGAACAGTAATCTAATCTAGGTCTACCTATACTCCCCTTAACACCTGTTTCTGCCTTTAATACGTCTCTAACTAGACTTTTAGACCTGAAAAGGTGTGTCACCAACCTATCTCGCCTATTTCTTATTGAATTCAATAGAGTTCTCTATTCTCCTATTTTTTCTAATATTTTTTCATTTCTAACCTTCTCTATCTATTCGCTTGTAACACCACATTTCGAACGCTTCTAACCTTTTCTTTTTCGCCGCGCCCAATGTCCACGTTTCGCACCCGTACAGCGCAGCGTTCCAAACATACAACTTTAACAACCTTTTACGAATTTCAAAAATTAACCATTCACAAGCATAGAAGTGACTTTTTTTTATTGAAGGCAGACTCAACCCTACCTATAGCAACAATATTATGAGATTCTGATTAAATTTCAAGAGAAAAGAAAAAAGGGAAACTTTTTTGTAATTAAGACAACACTTTTGTAGCTGCTGCGTTTTTTATTTGATCCATATACCTAGTTAATGACCTTTTGACACGCACGATAACGTCGGACTTGACCATATCCGAAATTCACAAGTGTGGTAATAATGTAAAAAAGGCATTAAATCACCCACAAATGAGTCAGTGCGGCGAGCTAGTTTATTTTTTAAAACAATTCCCACGTGGACATTTATTGGGGGACAAATAAGAGAAAATTAGTGGAAATAAGTGTACAGCTTCTTTTTTGTGGTTAACGATAAGAAACAAAAACTTTTCGGAAAAACAAAACAGATTTAAGTAGCACTTAAAAAGACGAAAAAAGTTTGAGGTTGTAAATTAAAACCAGTTCATAGTTTTTTTTGACATTTAATTATGGCGGCCCTAAATGTCGTTGGTTCTGCGCTTAAATCGTAGCTAGTATTATTTATTTTATTTTGTTTTACATTTTTGCGATTTTGGCAAAAAGTTTAATATATTTTTGCGTAAAATTCTTACCATAACTAAGGACCAGAACCAAGTGTCGACAACAATTAGGCCCCCGCAGTTAAATGTCAAAAAATGACTTCCAATTTTTTCACATAAAAGCCATGAAATATTTTTTTCCAAAAATATATACGTTTATTTTTACAATTTTTTTCTTATTTGTCCAGCAAAAAAGTTGAATTTTGGAATTTTCTTAAAAAATGAGGTCTAAACCGCTAGTTCGTCTACACACTAGTAGCAGTGTAAGTAGCAATAGGCAATTTTTCAATTCCTAAATCAACGCGTTGTATCTCAGTTTTAACATTCCTCTTTAGTCAAATCTAGTTTTGACTAGGTAAAACTAGAATTAACAAACAGTTTCAGTTCATTCTAGTAGTAACTAGACTATCTTCTGGTTAAAAGAGGCGTTTACGACATTGTTCAATAAGTTCTAGGTTTTTAAAGAAAATATTACACTAGTACCGAAAGGCTTCACAACCTTCCTTTTTTTAAATATTAAATTAATTGCCGGTTTGAATGAAATATGTTTCTTTCAATTAAGATTATCAGAAAATCCTAATTTTATCTAGTCAAACTAGAATTGATCAAAGGAGATCTAGTTCAACTAGTTCTTCCGAGAAAAATTCCCTTTTAACTAAAAACTGATTTTTACGGTACAGGTGCAATCAATTACCAAATATCGTATATCAATCGTGAAGTTTTGATATACATAAGTAAGTTATTTTTAAATCATGATTCTAATAGTATTACGAGATTCTTTAATTTAATTGTTATGAATTGGGTTAATACTGTTGTTTTTTGTTCGCCAATTTACATATTACTGTTCCAACATTAAAACGTTCTTACATGAACAGAAACGTACACTACACATCATGTGAATAATTTCCGATAAATTTATTCGCTGATGTCAGATTGTTTGCGATCATTATGATTTACCTTGTCTGTAAGTTTTCACCAAGTGGGCAGCTAATGTGCTCGTGGTTAATTTTTTGACAAAAAAAAATCGCAAAACAGATCAATAATGCGGTCAATATCACAGACGAAAATGATGTCACGCATCACTTCGTATTAATGTAGCAATCTGTGATCGCAATAATTTTTAGACATGTGACGATCACAAAGAAAGATAATACATAATTAGATAATTATTAACGCAACCTTGAATCAATGTGTCGATGGTATCGTTGTCGTACATCGGAAGAATACCGCGATATAAACATATTATAACAATGTATTACACGTAATATCAATTGAATAAATTAGTTTAGTTTAGTGGAAAAATACGGTAAGCTAAGTTAGACATTTAGGTCACATCTTAGATATGAGAATAATCACATATAAGTATTGTGTTTAGGCACATGATGAAACATTTTCTCTGGCTCAAGATTCGAGTGCTTGTTTCGCATTATAGATTCATTCGTTTTTCTATTAATTTTCTTCGGAAAAATCAACCACAGCGATAATCAATGGCTTAACTTTTTAACCGGACTTTTTTCAAGGTCCATTTAAATATATGGATATCTACTTGCTGAAACGAATCCCGGCGTAGCTAACCTCAACGTGATAGGCACGTTACCATAATCGAATAAAATAATTCGAAGTGGTCTGTATTCTGTCGAAACTGCTAGACGCGTATCGCGATTTCGATCTTTTTAGATCTCATCAGCGCGTCGCAGACAACCCGACAGAACACAGACCAACTTTTACCTGCTGTCAACAGCGCGTTTTAGGAAACACTACAAATGGCGCGGTAAACGCCATCTGAAGTACGATCCTACATTTTAGGATTAGTATGCTCCAACAAGGTATAGTACTCAATATTATTATTATCCGACATTGTGATCGGAGATTGTAAAGGTTAGGTAAGGTTGAAACAAATTTATGAAACTTAATCATGGAGTAATGCTTTTAGTATATTGGTATAAATTACAAAATTTATTTCTGCTTAATAATTTAAGTTTTCCGGTAAATGAAAAATTAAACAAAAGCGAAACGAATTTTCCTTAAATAGGATATGCAAATTTGTCCACACATGTTTAGGATAATTTTGATAGTTTATCTACCCTAAAATTTTGGAGACTGTAATATACATCAATACATCCACACTTGGTATGAATTTTTAATCACCACCCTTGCGAAAATCTACATACTATAATTGAAACAGTTCATGTGTGCGCTGCACATAAAGTTTAAGGAAACAGACAATAACACACGAATAGACAAACACGGACGTCTCACTGTAAAAATGCGTTATGTTTGTGAGGGTAATAAAATAAATACGTAACATTTTTTCTATCTATATGATTATACAAAAGAATAAAATAAATAAATAAAAAATAACAATTACTACTCATGAGTAAAATATATTTAGATATCTAGTTGACTCACTCGAGCAAGACAATTATCTTTTATAAACTAAACAATAGTTGTCATTGAAACAAAATTGACTAATGTTACTTAAATGAAATGCATTATTTCACTTGGAATTTCTTTTTAGATTGCGTACTTCTTATGGTAGACTCCATTTACAATTCGTTTACAAAATTAGCTGTGTCACTTGTGCATACAAATGCAATATAATGGGTAAGGACCAATTTAGTGTTTGTAGTAAGAATGCTATAAATGAGTCAAAAATTAATTGCTTATTATAGATCAAGTCATGTATAGATACAGTCGTTTTCATATGTTGTGTTCTATTTTATAGTACAAACCGCTACACCACAGATAGAATTACTGCAGTATGGTATCGAATGTGTAATGTATATGTAGTATGGACAAATTTAATTTAAAATCATTCTTTAAACAAAAGAACATTAATGTTTGTCAAGAGTTTAATAAAACAGGTGCTACTTATTTTATTAAATACGCTACCTAATACTTGATAATGGTTTGTTTTGACTATTACTAAATATTGGATTTAAACACCTTTTGAAAAAGCAAACAACCAAATCCTTTTGACTAAGTTGTCTTATTGTGGTTCCATGTTTCAGTTTTTGCACAAGACATTATATTTTTATAAACGAGAACGACATTATAGCTCACCGAGGAAATAAAAGCTAGAATGGCTACGTTCGGCCTTTATCATAATTTTTATTTCAAATGCTTTTTATGACAACTGTAACGCCATATATTGTTACCTCCGAGTTTTCAATTTTCGTTGTGAAACCGTCTATGTATGAAACAAACAATAACACTAACAAGATAGCGCGGAATGATGGCCCTTAACAGGCTTCAGTGGTTTGCAGTCGAACTTAATTATACACTCAACCCCGTGTTAGCTTCCTCAAGTACAAACAAACACACTGTAATTCAAATTGGAACAAATTTATTAAAAAAAAAAGGTCAGACTTGTAAGGAAAAAAAAAATCATTCTGACGCAGACATGTTCATCGAGATGAGTAATTTGAGATTTTTGCAAAGATGAATTGAGGGGTGTTCTTGAGCAGTTTTCAATACAACAGGTAGGGAGCGTCAAAGTTGTCCAATTTTTGACGTGACAACGTCTTATAATTCGATGGAGCCGGCTGTACGCACGAAAAAACATGACTCATGCGGCGTTACCTCGCTCTGAGGCGTTCCATTTAAGGCTTGAAGTGCAAGCGAGAGCGCGGAACGAGCGACAAAGAGGCACAATCGGCCTCCGCGTTCGGCAGCGTTCGACATCTGGCTCTCTCCTACTTGAGTGAGCGATGCGTCCGCGTGGACAGCTGCTATACAATAATACATTTCCATTTACCTCCTTCTCTATATCCATACAAAATATCTATCAAACAAATAAAATTAAAATTTTCTTTTGAAAAATGAAACCATTCCATCAGTATTTTCTTATCACGTTGTCACGTTCAACTATCGTCAGTAAACCGACTTTACAGACAACCGATTTTTTTATTCAACTTTAAACAGATGTCTACATGAATTTTTACTGTTGCTCATAAGTTATGAGCAACAGTAAAAATGAGTCATAACCTTTTTATTTCAAGTACTATTGGAAAAATTCTTCCATACTTTTATTAAATATGCTAGAATCTATAAGAATCGTTTTTTTAATCATCAAATTCAGTCAAGAATTGGCCATAATAACTTAGTCAATATTGGTCAACTTTAAAAACATCCTACTGAAGAACCACCCAGAGATATCCTTTTTATTTGTTTTTGCTATAAACTCTGATGACCTATCTCAAAAGGTGATTTTTCTCCTTAAATGTTTATTTAATTCACAATCCTAATTCTGTAGTGTCAATCATTAAAAATTTAATTTTTAAAATTCAATAATCGCTATAACAAATACTCTCCGTAACGGAACATTGTTCGGCACCTTCAGTTTATTTATAGAGTTTTAACCTGTACGCTGATTATATTTGAGTCCATAATCTTCCTAGATAAAGAGGGACGAAAACAAGTCTTAAAGGGAGTGTGAACCAATAAAACAATTTGAACAAAAAAAATAGAGACGAATAAAAGTCAAAAAACCATCTTACTATTCAAACTACTGACGGAGATACGATCCTTTTAAAGCAACCGTGTTTTAGCGCGTGACGTCACTGGAGCTTACGTGCTCCGAGAAACAGTACAAGTGCTTACTGCAAATCACGAAATCGCGCTTGTTTATTTCCCCGGGTCATTAACTTACACGTTGTCTACTATCGGAAGTTAATGTGAAGTCATAATGGGTTAAAAGTTATTAATTTTTTAAAAAAACCAACAGCCAACGTCCTGAGTTGTAAGGCTTTCCCAAAGTTACTTATGTTAATAAAAATGCAAAGCAGATGGAAGAACTACATAATACAAGGTCTTCAAACGTAGTGTTTTCAGCGTTTTCTTTTTGAAATATTTTCTGCACCTGGTTAGCAACTCATGCTGGAACTACAATTCTATTGTTTTCGATAGTAATCCGCTATTAATTCCAAAATATGACGTATTTTGTGTGCAATACAAAAAGTACAATCGTTCATTTTATGTGTCTTCCTTCATTTGATTACCAATAAGTTCACTTACTAAGTTCAAATCCAAACACCCGTTACACGAATACACACTAATTCTCTTAAAATTTTCTATAAATGATAATACATACATATGTATGCAGCCAATATCCTCGGAACGAAATCACGTCCTACGTATTTCTAATAGCACGTACCGAAAAGTAAACGCTCAGACTAGACGTAACTCTTTTGAAGTCACAGAATCGCGGCGTAATATTTTAAGACACTGTATTTCGGCAACGGATCATCGTTAAGAAACGAGGTTTGAAGATTTTTTGGTAAAGGTCTAGATTATCCTCCTCAGAGGGGGTTGAAAGAGGAGCTCTTCCTGAGTAAACCACCATAAAAAGTTCGCGGCGGTCATACCCCCATAAAAAGTTATGGGGTTGCAAAGTTTTGTAATTTGCCAATGTTCATACATTATAAAGTCTAATAAAATTTAATAGATTACTTATTATTACTAATTATCCAACATTTNTAATATTTATATAAATTATTGATTGTTTCTATGTAGTTTTCATTGTTTTAATTCTCGAATATTCTTTGAAAATTAATATACAAATTACATTTACATACCCACAAGCAAATGAAAATCAACAAAATAATAAACTTTGAGCCCCATAACTTTTTATGGGGGTGAGACCGCCGCAAAGTTTAGTGTGGGGGAGACCTCCTCTTTAAATCCCCCCTGCCCCCTTCCCACCGTGGGTGGGAGGCGATAATCTAGAACTTTCCCGATGTTTTCGTACTAAAACTTAATTTTTTGTTCATGCTCCTGTTAAAGTAATTAATTTTTTATATTTCTACCAATTTCTTGGTGTACCGTGTTCAATTAAAGAGGAACGTCCGAATTCTTGCCGTTGTTTTTTTGTCATTAAGTCAGTACATAAACCTGCAAGTCGTCGCTAATTTTAAAGCTCATAAAAACAAGATAAAAGTGCGTTCGGTAGCGAACCAAGTGAGTGAACTTCAGCCTTGCACCCGCGCATTGCTTTATTTTATCGTCTAATTGTAAGCTCCAAAGAATGAATTGGAGGACTCAAACGAGGTAAATGTTACGTTGCTCGACGACTACGTAAAAGTTAGCAGTTAGTGTTTGCACTGTTCTATTTCAGTTTGTTTATTTACTTGTTTTCAAACTGATTTATGAGCGCGAGGGCAATTAACATTGTACTTTTTAACAATGTTCTCTATAATTAAACATCACGAATCCGAAAATCTCTAGATGACTTAAATTTATACATCTCGTTCTATAAATACTGTAAAAGGCGATATTGTTGCGACAAATAACACGTTACGTTTTTTATTTGCTTCAATTATTACGAAGTAAAGATAACAAATACAACGTTATACCTGTAGATCACCTGGTAGGTTTAAATTCGTTAAAATTTAATTTTTTAAAATGCCATTTTGTATAGTAAGATTTCTACAACGGATAAGGCGCCATAAGCGATTTGGCTAGGCGAACATTTGAAGTGTGGCTCAATCGGATGACATTATGATTTAGGTACTAGGGATGCTAGAATGTATTTTAAATTTTTCGTGAAGTTGAAACGATCATTTTTCATGTATTACGTGACCTTTGACCATTTTAATGAGTGCGGTTTCACCAATATTTTTTTACCAAACATTCAAGGTAGAAATACGAGGGTGGATTGATAAGTTTCCGGCCTGACCAAGAAAAACAAGGTTTTTAAAAATTTTTTTTTTTATTTTCTCAACATAATCTCCTCCAAGGCTGATACATTTCTCATAGCGGTGTTCCAGTCTATTAATGCCATCTCTATAGACTGATTCGTCAAGCTCCTCAAAATAACCATTTACAGCTTCGATTACTTCTTCATTGTCCGCAAATCTCTTACCGCCAAGCCATTTTTTGAGATTAGGGAACAGAAAATAGTCACTCGGGGCTAGGTCTGGAGAGTAAGGAGGGTGCGGCATCAATTCAAACTTTAGATCGTTGATTTTAGCCGTCGCAACGATTGACGTGTGCGCTGGTGCGTTATCGTGATGAAACAAGATTTTTTTCTTCGCCAGATGAGGTCGTTTAATTTTCACCTCGTGGCTCAAACGTTGCAATAAGTCTGCGTAGTATTGACCAGTGATAGTATTACCCTTTGCAAGGTAATCAATGTATATAATACCTCTTGCATCCCAAAAAACAGTAGCCATAACCTTGTTCGCCGAAAAAATTGTTTTTGCCTTCTTTGGAGTTGGTTCCCCTGGTCCAATCCACTGTTTAGACTGTTCTTTGGTTTCAGGAGTGTAGTGGTGGACCCACGTTTCGTCAACGGTTACGAATCGACGCAAAAATTCGCTTGGATTACGCTTATACAATGACAAATTTGCGGTAGAAATGTTTTTTCGAATCAATTTTTGGTCGACTGTTAGCAAACGCGGCACCCATCTTGCACAGAGCTTTTCCATATGCAAATGTTGGTGCAAAATATGTTGCACACGTTCATATGACATCTTACAGGTCTCAGCTATCTCACGCACTTTCAATCTGCGGTCTCCCAGCACTATTTGATGAATTTTTTCGATCATATCTGGAGTTGTGACCTCAACGGGGCGTCCTGAGCGAGGCCCATCAGAGGTGCTCACACGACCCTTTTTAAACTCGGAAACCCACTGCTTAACGGTTGAATATGACGGGGAGGATGTCCCCAGTGTTGAGTCCATCTCTTTTTTAATTTCCTTCGGCGTTAACCCCTTCAAATAAAAGTATTTGATGACAGCACGATTTTCCTGCTTTTCCATTTTTACGAAAACCACAGAGGCGTCTTGTTCAGCGTGCTGTCAAACCTACACTAGCAAGGAGATCGGGCTGAAACTATAGCTACAAGCTATCCAAGGATGGTACTATAGAATGTCACCTCAAGGTAGGCCTAGTGGCGTCATCTCTTGGTTAGGCCGGAAACTTATCAATCCACCCTCGTACATTCATAAGGGCAGTTTTCTCTAAAGGAATATACGTACCAACACCTAAAATGGCCGCTAGAAGCCATCGAACCTTATAATTTTCGTTACGAAAGACACGTTATTAATGTAGAATAATGGGGATGTGTTTGAGATTTGCGCTTTACTCAAATCAAAACAATTTCGAACGTTTGTCCAATCGCAATGACTACGACATCTTACCCTTTTGCTACTAAATAATGTTTTAGTTCAGAACAATTTAAACAGATTTAATCAGATTCCCTAGACTTCTAGACAGTATCAATGTCTCCCTTAGACAAATCGTCTGGATGATTTCAAAATTCCATTTAAGACCACGGATCATCGGTCTGGAAAATTCTCGTTAGATTCTAGGTCATTTTCTACGTTAAGTATTCAAGTACTACGATAATCATTAATCAATCTTACGATTAGTTAATTAATAGGACTTAAAAGTTCAGTATTACACAGTAATAAAAACCTTGGTATGGCGTAGCTTATTTCTGAACAAAAAGACATAAAAACCGGTCGAAAATAGCTTTATAACACCTTCAACGTCGATCGAACCGTAATATATTACAAACTACATCGCGTTCGACATTATTTGTATCTAATAAATGCTACCGCAGCACGCACTTTTGTAACCGCTATATATTTATTGATAACGCGTCAACAGCATTCTTTTCGCTATGATTAACCACATAAATATTACATACGTAAGTGGAAGGTCGAATAGAAAGTGAAAAATTATATATAACTGATAAAAATTGCTGCTGTGTACCAGTGGCGCAACAAATTCTTCGACGCACCACATTAGGGCACAACATTTGTACAATTCAGTATATATTTTTTCTTAAATATATTTGAGGCTACTGCCGTCTTAACCGATCAAGAAAATAATTTTGGTAACACTTCTAATGATATAAATACGTAAAAAATTAGAAGGATTTTTTTTAGTTAAGGACGTGGGATGTTCCAGATTTAGGGAAATGCGAAGATTAGCTCAGGATAGAAAAGAGTGGAGGTGCGGGTCTATACGGTCATAGAATTGACGATCTTATGACGATGATGACCTTTTAAAGGTTGATTTACAGTTGCCCTAATTCAAAGTAAATAAAAAACAATTAATACAAGCTCTAGATTAATTATAAGTAGTTAGCAAAATGATTATATAACGATTATTTAAAATATCTTTTCTTTTGAATAATACAATTAAATAAACAATGAATATTTCAATGTGTACCGTTCGCACATGTAACTTGTAACTACCTCCTTACATACTAACGATTAATTAAAACAGTTAATTATTAGTTAGGTAATAATTATTTAAAAACAGTTACTACGTAAGTAACGTCATGTGACAACATCTACGAAAAGATAAACAGACAACAGTGATAGGACGGAACGTTTGCAAAAAAAAAAGCACAAAACGTTAAAAAAAATGTAAACATGTATGAATAGTTACAAGCTACACACAATTAGGTGTATGCGAATATGCACACACATAATTCATATTTGTCTAGAAAATCTCGTGCAAAAAATTAAGACAAATAATATATATATATTTACGGCTAAAATGTGTCGCATACGTATTATTTGTTAAATATAATTAAAACTATTATTAGAAAAATTTAAACAGCGATTTTGAATGCGAGAGATAATTTGTAAACGCAGCCGATAAAAGGAAATGCGAATTCTAATCCAATTTCTTTTGACTTGTTAACTTTACAAATATATCACTAATTAATTGGTAACAAATATCATCATCATCATCATAAGGTCGTCAGTTGGACACGTACCTCCACTCTTTCCTATCTTGAGATAAACTTCGCATTTCCCTAAAACTAAAACTAGAACAACCCACACTCGTAACTACTTGAGAACAGTAATCTAACCTAGGTCTACCTCTACCCTTATTCCTACTCCTGTTTCTGTCTCTAATATGTAATATCGGTTTTACCTACTTCAAACGTTTCTTCTACTTCATTACACACCCTATCCATTTACTGTTTCTTAGCTGCCCTACACTTCCTAATTATTTCCCACTTTATAGTTTTATATCTTTTTTGCCCTTCTTGGTGTGTCCTGTTTTTGTATTTCCGCCTTTCTTCTATTAATCCTACAATCTCATTTGTTATCCAGGGATTCTTACTTTCGTTTTGTTTAAGACCTAGTATATCTGTAGCTGCTGACTTTAGGCACGTTTTAATGCAGTTCCATTCTGTCTCTATGTCCCCGTCATTCGTTTCTCCCGTCGCCTATAGTATTTCGTCTCTCCTTTTACCTAACCTATCACGCGTTCCGTTACATTTTAGCTTTCATGTCGAGACGTCTCCTACCTTCCCTCTTTTTCAGAATTTTCAATTTAAGATTGGTCTTCATAACCACTTAGACCAATCAATATGGATAGGGCGAATGATCTATCGTTACCATAAGTAATATCATGATTGGATTTCATTATTTTGAAGAAAATTTTTTATAAATTTTGTATTTTGTCTATGGAGCAATTAACTGGCAGCTTTGAGAAATCGCCCTTCACTTTGAAGGTCATTTGAAGGTCAAATTATTTTTGGGAATACTTACATATTTTTAATTGTCAGCAACGGAAACGGCAGGAAATTTTGCAATTAGAAATATTAATTTGTTCTCAAGTTCTCTTAAAAGCGACCAAATCTCAAATGTTTTTTTTTTTTACTTTCTATTGCTTGATTACGTATTTTCAATAAAATAATTAATTAATAATCTAAACGACCTTGAAAATGAAGGTAGGGTTTAAACTCGAAGTAGCTAGTTGATATCCTTCGGGTATGAGAGTAAAAAAGATAGTGAACATAATGTAAAAGACGTTCGAAAAATTTCTTTTTTAAATTGGCAATGACCTAATCTTATTGTTAGTAAATAACGGATAATAAACCACCTGGTAAAGTTACGACCGAAGTAACTTTCGTCACCTCATAATGTCTGGTTTTTGTAACCATAAAAAAAAAACGTATTCGAAAAATGGTCTACATATGTATCTACGCTTGGTTATAAATACCTACATAATAAAAGTGAGTAACGTAATTACACGACCGATTTTTCATGTTTCGTAAAGAAAGGAAACAAAATCTCTCTGACGATATTTTCCATGAGGGTATTAGAGGCAATATTTATGTGTAAAAAATTATCGAGATAGTTTACAAAGTTCTCAAATTAGAAAGAACTTTCATAAAGATTTCATTTTACAAGGCCAGCCGTTATATTTCGAGTGTTTTCGAAATCATATATGAATTCAATGCATTTTATTTAGAAGGGCTAAAAAAATCTGTCGTTAGTTCTCTTTCTCTGCAAGCAGCAAGTAAGAGGGAGAGATATGTCCATTAACAGATTCGATTTTTGGTTGGCGTTACCATACCTAGGAAAAATTTTCAAGAATTTGGAGCTAGTTTAGGGAAATTTGGAACTTTATTTAATTTATAAAATAATTTAGTTTTCGTTCCAAAAAAATTCTTGCTGTTTAAAAGTTAGCAGGACTTTTAAATTTTTTTAAATAGATACTTTGGAGTTATTAAAGAAACAAAAAAGCTCTTCCTTCCTGAGAAAAAGCATCTTAACAGGCAAACAGAAAGGGTTCCATTTTCTTTTTAAAGTACGGAAGTACACTAGCGGCGGTTTGAGAACCGAGCATAGGCATAATCTTTTAAGAAATGTGCTATAAGAAAATTCGTACTATTACTTTCAATTTTTCATATAAATACAGTGGATTTCGACAAAGGCACCACTGTTATATCCGGAAGGTAAAGAGATACATATACTTATGTACAGTTTTCATCATTTTTCAATTTTAAAATAATTTCCGCCTTTAACAGTAAATGTGCGTCATACTTATTCCAAAATTTACTAAACACAGTTTCTACTCAGAATATAACTGAACCATAAAAACTTCAAAACGTACACACTTACCCACCTAGTTAACATTTACAAACAAACAGTAAAGGTCAAGTTGCTGACCATTTGTGTAGAATGTTAAGAAAAGATAAAAAAGTTTTTTGTATCTTTGGCGACCCACTCCAGTTGTTACATTTGCATCAGATTTCTAGGAATTTGTTACAAACGATTCATCATAAACAGTCGCTACACCCGAACTCGGCGTTATATACGAAATCGCTATAGTCACATGAATTTTGTACTACTAAAGTATGCTTTGATTTCAAGGGACTTACATTTAACGTCGTTGTAGCAACAGCCAGGACCGTAATAAATAAAATAGACTGTAATGAAGTCCAATAAATGTAAAGCTCTTGAAGTGTGTTACGCTTTGTTCAAAAGATTTTGAAAGTTGGGTTATTACGGGAAAATTTTCAGAGAAGCCGGTTATATCAGATAAATGTGTACCTAATAATTTCTATGCTGCAATAAACAAGCATTTTAGAAAAGATTATGTGACAATTTCATTTATATGCGACAAAACGTAAGTACATCTAGTTGATTACTTTATTTGCCGCATTGTCTCACAAAAGAGTATTACTTACAGTAATAAGTGCTCCAACTGAGGTCAAGTGGCAAACATAAATTTGCATAGTTCTCCGTTTAAAGGCTACCATTCGACAGTTGAACAGTTGGAAAGTAAATGATACTGCGCGATAAAAGATTATTTAACACAATTATACACGCAACATAAAATCGAAATTTTATTAGTTAGCGCAAATGGAGCGATTCAATTGTTTACATTCCTTGCTTTATTCACACTTCTGAACGAACAGCTTTGAAATTAAGAGTCTTTTAGTAATAAGAAATGAAATCTTTTACATGAAACGTTAACGCTTATCGAATCAATTTTCCTTAAATTTTTATTAATTTTAGATATGAAGACCATTCTTTTCTTTTTTTTTTTTATTTACAAGTACTTAAAATAATTCATTTCTAAATGTGATACTCATAATCAAACGTAGCGTATCGATCGATGTCTCTCATTAAACAATTATTTACATCTAACAAACTGGTAGCTTCAACACAAATGTTGAAGGCAAGTTTGCGAAGGATTGGATTGTTTATGGTGAGTAAACACTTGAAGAACAGTCGCTTCATTTAACCGCAAACCACCACTAGTAGTTTAGTACCTTTCCTCCTCATCATCATAAGGTTATTACTTCTAAGAACAGTAATCTAATCTAGATCTATCTCTATTCCGCCTAACCCCCGTTTCTGCCTTTAATATGTCTCTAACTAGACCATCATGCCTGAGAAGGTATCCTACCAACCTATCTCGCCTATTTATTTTTGACTTCCATAAAGTCATCTGTTCTATTCTCTCTAGTACCTCTTCATTTGTAACTTTATCCACGATATCCTCATCATTCGCCTGTAACATCACATTTCTAATGCTTCTAACTTTTTCTTTTTCACCACGCCTCCCGTTCATGTTTCGCATCCGTACAGCGCCGCACCCCAGACATACGCCTTTAACAATCTTTCTTGAATTTCTAAATTAACCGTAGCATAGAAGTGACTTCTTTTTATTGAAAGCGACTCGACCCTGCGCTATCCTCTGCCTTATAACCCTACTACTTCTTCCGACCTGACTTAACTGACTTCCTATATACCTAGAATTAGTCACTTCTTCTAGTTCTTTCCTTACTTTTTCTTCCCTTCGATACCAGTATTTTTGTTTTACTTTTATTTATTTTCATACAACACTGTTTTATCAATACCGCTTCCATTTTATTTAAAGCTATCTCCAACTCCTCCTTGCTAAATGCTAATACTGCTACATCATCTGCAAGTCTAAGCATACTAATCTTTTGCCCCTGTATATCTATCCCTACAAAAAAAAACATGGCATTCACCTGGCTATGTAATACACGTTATCAACTATAAACGTAGATAATTTTGAATAGGAACGAAGATAAATATTTAACAGCATAAATGTGACAGAACTGAAAAGCAAATACTACCACAGATTTCTGTAAGTGAGGAAACTGCCGTGATATACAGACGATAAATCCGTGATGAACTAACATAGATAAAGAGGAAAACGTACTCACACAGGCATAATATACGAGCAATTACCGAAATTGGTCACTGTTAATTTTTACTTTTTTTAATGAGTACCTACTGTATCGACTAATAGGATGGATTTCTATGTCAAAATTCATGTATCACATGTACGTCGCATGGCGGAACTAGTCGTATTTGGGATTTCTATCAGAGCCGGATATGGTTTTTCCTAAAACTGATCTGTGCTACGACCTGTTTGCTTTTTTAAACTTCAAAATTCCTATCATTATCATTATAATAATCATCATCATTCTCTCTGGGTGATTGGACATGCACCTCCACTCTTTCCTATTCTGAGATAATCTTCGCAATTTCTCTAAAACTAGTACATCGCACATCCTGAACTATTTGCAAACAGTAATCTAATCTAGGTCTACCGCTACTCCTCTTAACTCGTGTTTCGGCTTTTAATATTCCTCTAACTGGCCCTTCAAGTCTGAAAAGCAGTGATACCAAGCTATTTCTTATTGACTCCTATAGTGTCCTACTTTTTCTAACGCCTCCTCCTTTCTGACCTTCTCTATCGTCATCATTCACCTGTAATAATTCCACATTTCTAACCTCTTTTCTCCGCCGCACTCCCCGTTCATGTTTCGCACCCAACCATGTTCTAGACTTCTACACTTTTAACAACTTTTTTCGAATTTCAGAATTAACTGTTTGAGATTCTAGTAGTGATTTCTTTCTATTAAAGGAGATTCGACCCTGCGCTATCCTTTGTTTTATATCTGTACTGCTTCTTCCATCATGAATGAATATAATTACCATAATAATAATTTTCATGAGTAATCAATTAGCAATAAATTGGTAGACGGGATAGCAAATATTAACAGTAGTCTCTTGATTTTACTTTGGTAGTTTTATTGTTATTACAACATCGTACCACCGCATAAAACACCATTTTAAACGATTAAACTTCATGTATCTCTATAGGGAGGAACTACCAAAAAACAACGAATAATTAAGACAGCAGCTCTCCAATTTTACTTTTTAAATGTAATCCAGTTTTATAACTGCAAACGACTTTTTTATATTAAACAAAAATAACAACACAAAATGTTCTTAAGAATGTAATAATTACAAACTTTCATTTGCGACATTCAACTTATGTACATATATGTACCTGCATAAGTAAGCTGTTACAGGTGTTTTCCTTCAAAAAAAATATATTTATACACTTACTACGTGGGAAAGTGATATTACAACTACACCTTTCGTTTTTTTTTTTTTAATGTGCAGTAGAAATGTAACAACTTTCAACAACAAAAGTTTATTTTCACATGCTTCTGTTGCTTTTCCTATAACGTTTTCGAACGTTTACGTTTTAAACATTCAGCACATTTTAGTTGGGAGTAGACAAATTATAATATTTTTTTAACATCAGACTAACGTAAGTACAGTCCATTTCAATTTGTTAGAATTGTGACCTTGAAGAAATCTGCGCGAAGATAGAAAGAGTACACATTAGGCGTGAGCAAGACAGAAATAGTTGGAACAAGCTTGAACGAGCAGAGCTCTCGATGGGCGGTCTTAGGAGATCGACTAGAACTGTACAGTACTAGACGAAAATGTTTTAAATGTTTCTTAAAACAAAAATGTATATAAATTAACAATAGAAAACAAAGCAAAAGTTTTATAGGTGTGTAGAAGGTTAAGTTAATTGACTTGTTGTTATTCTTGGCTAGATATGCTTTTAAATAAAGTATATTCTTAAATTTTAACGAGGTAGTTTAAATAATTTTGCAAGAGGTACTGTACACTTATGTCTAGTTCTAGCTCGATAATCGGTGGAGAAACGAGCTCCGCAGACAAATATGATTGAATTTGGAATTATGCTACGGCACATCCTAATAAAGGGAAGGGGTATATCTCTAACTTCTTGAAACGAACAGTATTAATATAGTTGGGACGCTCAAAATTGGCATATTCCGCAATAAAACTGACTCATTTACATTCTTCTTTCAACTTACTAAACTAGACGTTGTAGGAAATATCGTAAACATAGGAAAGAGATGTCAGGTAGGAATTGCAGCGAACACTAATAAAAAAAAAGAAAACATTACACCAATTGATGTGTAAGAGAAAGGGTGACGTGGCAATTTTCTTGGTCGAAGATGTCTCGTAGGTTGCAGCTTCACTCACCACTGATTGACCTGCATGACATCTTCGATCGACAAAATTACGACAACACCCTTGCGAATGCTTGCTGCAGGCGAGACGTCGGGAAGTAATTTCCAAAGAGAACGCCCAGGAAGTCCGAAAACAGAAACCTACACCTATTTGGAAAGTCCTATATGTCATACCTACATAACAAAAATCATTTGAGAATTTCATCAAATTGTCTATTCATTATTATCTTTTGGAACGAACTAAACGAACTTGCTTACTCGGTTATCCCTATTACAGTTGCAAAGTGCAATTAAAATCGCATTAGTCGTATATTGAACTAAATACCTACTCTCGGAACCAGTAATTGGGAAATAGACAGGTTTACATGTATAGAGATATATGTACACAACATTCAATAATTCAATCTATAAATGGTTAATAATTAGTCAGTTATTTCCATTAAATATTTCAAAATCAAACCCCTGCTGATCCACAACAATAACATTTCAATTTCTCAAAACCAAACTATTTATTTTTGTGGTTCAGGTAATATCCCTTTGAAGTTGACATGGCAAAAATATAAACTATCGGATAACGTAAAAATTGTAAAATCGATTAGTAAAATTCTAGACAGAACAGGTTTAACAGAATTAGCCACAATTAACCGGTGATGATGTAGATTACTAACCAGGGGGTTACAATTTTTTTTTTTTAAATAGCGATAAAATCTGTCCCGACGGGAAGTGTAAAATAATACCTGAAATACGGGACATCCCGGGAAATATGGGACGCCTGACAACACTAGTAATAATGCTTTCAAAACCGCCAGAAATCACATTTTCTCAATTTTCTGTTTGGATACTTCAAAATTCATATTTTAGTTAATTTTCTTTGTTGCTTGCCTGTCTGAATATCAAAAAAAAAATCTTAGGGAAAATTAAGTTGTACATATATATTGAAATACTTCTTTTTTAATTTCCCTTTATTTACAGCAGGTATAATTTCTTTTTCCTTTATTACTAACGAATGCTCAGAAAAAATATTTGGAACTAATATTATTACATTACCGAACAATAAATTTCCTTTACGTCAAGATACAATTAAATGACCCATTTCCCGATACGACAATTAATTGCATTCACAAACAATTCTTTGAAACGTTAATTATACGACAACGTCGTCAAAGAAACCATGACAATCATTTAATGACACTTGATTGTTACCGAAATTATGATAAATTAAGAAATACTCGAACAATTGCAACAACTGAAGAATCGATTTTAATTCCACGTGTTTGAACCTTTTTTCTAAAAAAATACGTAAACTACATAAGTAAAGCAAGATTATTGTTTACTGAACAATAGTAAATTATGTATCGAGGGAAGAAACAGGGTTTTTTCAGACAGCATATGAATTGCATGTTTTTTTTGTAGGGATAGATATACAGGGGCGAAAAATTAGTATGCTTAGATTTGCAGATGATGTAGCAGTATTAGCATTTAACAAAGAGGAGTTAGAAGTAGCTTTAAATAAAATGGAAGCGGTATTGATAAAACAGTGTTGTATGAAAATAAATAAAAGTAAAACAAAAATACTGGTATGGAAGGGAAGAAAAAGTAGGGAAAGAACTAGAAGAAGTGACTAATTCTAGGTATATAGGAAGTCAGTTAAGTCTGGTCGGAAGGAGTAGTAGGGTTATAAAGCAGAGGATATTGCAGAGTCGAGTCGCCTTCAATAAAAAGAAGTAACTTTCATGCTCGCGAATGGTTAATTTAGAAATTCGAAAATTATATTTCTTCTTGGGAAAATCAGTCACATATATTCACTACTTGTAAGTAAGTATTCTTATGAAAGTAAAGGACCATTTATTAAATAAAGTTCGTCCTAATATACGAGGGTGGATTGATAAGTTTCCGGCCTAACCAAGAGATGACGCCACTAGGCCTACCTTGAGGTGACATTCTATAGTACCATCCTTGGATAGCTTGTAGCTATAGTTTCAGCCCGATCTCCTTGCTAGTGTAGGTTTGACAGCACGCTGAACAAGACGCCTCTGTGGTTTTCGTAAAAATGGAAAAGCAGGAAAATCGTGCTGTCATCAAATACTTTTATTTGAAGGGGTTAACGCCGAAGGAAATTAAAAAAGAGATGGACTCAACACTGGGGACATCCTCCCCGTCATATTCAACCGTTAAGCAGTGGGTTTCCGAGTTTAAAAAGGGTCGTGTGAGCACCTCTGATGGGCCTCGCTCAGGACGCCCCGTTGAGGTCACAACTCCAGATATGATCGAAAAAATTCATCAAATAGTGCTGGGAGACCGCAGATTGAAAGTGCGTGAGATAGCTGAGACCTGTAAGATGTCATATGAACGTGTGCAACATATTTTGCACCAACATTTGCATATGGAAAAGCTCTGTGCAAGATGGGTGCCGCGTTTGCTAACAGTCGACCAAAAATTGATTCGAAAAAACATTTCTACCGCAAATTTGTCATTGTATAAGCGTAATCCAAGCGAATTTTTGCGTCGATTCGTAACCGTTGACGAAACGTGGGTCCACCACTACACTCCTGAAACCAAAGAACAGTCTAAACAGTGGATTGGACCAGGGGAACCAACTCCAAAGAAGGCAAAAACAATTTTTTCGGCGAACAAGGTTATGGCTACTGTTTTTTGGGATGCAAGAGGTATTATATACATTGATTACCTTGCAAAGGGTAATACTATCACTGGTCAATACTACGCAGACTTATTGCAACGTTTGAGCCACGAGGTGAAAATTAAACGACCTCATCTGGCGAAGAAAAAAATCTTGTTTCATCACGATAACGCACCAGCGCACACGTCAATCGTTGCGACGGCTAAAATCAACGATCTAAAGTTTGAATTGATGCCGCACCCTCCTTACTCTCCAGACCTAGCCCCGAGTGACTATTTTCTGTTCCCTAATCTCAAAAAATGGCTTGGCGGTAAGAGATTTGCGGACAATGAAGAAGTAATCGAAGCTGTAAATGGTTATTTTGAGGAGCTTGACGAATCAGTCTATAGAGATGGCATTAATAGACTGGAACACCGCTATGAGAAATGTATCAGCCTTGGAGGAGATTATGTTGAGAAATAAAAAAAAAAAATTTTTAAAAACCTTGTTTTTCTTGGTCAGGCCGGAAACTTATCAATCCACCCTCGTAAATTAGCCTGTTCCAACTAAATCTGTATAATGTACGATTAAATGGTGGCACGATAGAGACAAAGTTGGGCATTTCTAAATGTTCTAATCCACATAATTATAAAATTGAATAGATATACACGGAATAATTTAATAACTTTCCAAAGTTGAAGTTTCTTCCGAGAGAATTACCGAGAATCATAATTAACTTCCTGAATAATAATGGAAAGTGATTTAAGTTGTTTCTGAAGAAGTAATTGTGTTTTTGCGGCCTATACACCCTTTTAGTTTACCAATTAATTTGATCCATCACCTATTTACAACAAAGGCTAAAGGAACTTCATTAGTGTTTCAGTCTGACTACAATAAGTTGTCTTTAGTCACTGAATTAGAATTTGGCTCCAGCATTGCCCTCGCACATTAAGATTTTGAAATATTATAACATCAAAATCCCAATGATGCTAATTTGACTTATTTGCTTTAGAGATAAGGGCATCTGGAAATTTCACTGTGTTTGAGCGTGACGCTGTACGGATGCAAAACATGGACGATGAGTGCAACGAAGAAGAAGATAAAAAATGTAGTATTACAGGCGAATAATGAGAATACCGTGGACAGAGAAGGTTAGGAATGAAGAGGTATTAGAATGAATAGGAAAATAGAGGACTCTATGGAAGTCAATAAGAAATAGATAGATTGGTAGGACATGAAGGCCTAGTCAGACATATTGGAAGCAAAAATAGGAGTTAAGAGGAGTAGATGTGGACCTAGATTAGATTACTGTTCGCAAATAGTTGATGATGTGGGATGTTTTAGTTTTAGGGAAATGCGAAGATTAGTTCAGGGTTGGCAAATCCTAAGACAACATGGACACGCTCCTCCGCTTTTCCTATCCTGAGTTAATCTTCGCGCTTCCCTAAAACTAAATCTTACATCCTCAACTACTTGTGAACAGTAATCTAATCTAATAGTTCCCTAACTAGCCCTTCATACTTAAGAATGTGTCCTACCGTACTTCTTACTGACTTCCATAGCGTCTTCTGTTTTCCTACCCTTTTTAATAACCCCTCATCTGTAACCTTCTCTATCCTCGGTATCCTCATCTTACGCTTCTAATATTTTCGTTTCCGCCGCGCCTACCGTCCATGTTCCAGACATACGCAGCTTTAACAAAAATTTCGTCAGAGGAACGTGTGATTTTTATGTATTGGAGAGCATTTTGGCGTAGCTGCAAGAAGTATTTTTCTGTTAGCCCAATCTATTGATCTGTTGGAATGACCCACATAAAATGGTATCTAATTTAGTTAAGGTAAACACCGCTTTTATTTTAACGTCCTTACAACTTTTTACTGTTGTATGCCTATTTATTAAGCAAATATAATACAATTAGATGAAAAACACTTACAAGTATTTCTGTCTTTTCTACGAGAAAGTACAATAATGTTGCTAATTAATTGTGATAAATAAAAAAGCTGCAGCGTTAATTAAATTTGTGACGTCAGTTAGGTTACTATCTAAAAATAGACGCATAATTAAATTTGACTACCGCAGAAATCGATATAATACACACATCTGTTCTATTCTTTACGCTTATAATCAACAAAACTACATCCGATTACTTTATAATTAGTTTGATAGGTGCACCCAGAAGGGAAGTGACAAAATAGACACAGATATTTCTATTCTTTTAAGCAAACTCAGCGTGTTAAATTTGTTCTAAACTATTTTTGTGTCATGTTTTATTCTTATCGTTAAAAAACATGCGTATTTTTATGGATGACCAGAAAAATCATATTACTTCCTCCATAAGATGGTAATGGTAACGGTGAAGCTCAAACATACTTTGTTATCTACAAAAAAATATTTTTGAAGTGAAACTTCTGATATAGACGATGGGGTATTACTATTTTTTCTGTCACGAAAAAGCGTTAGAAAAACGCTGGCGGAGGCGGACAGGGGGCAACGGGTGTATTAGATGAATATAATGCGCAGCCGCGCGGAGAGCGAGGAGTCCCGGCGGCGTGTGCTGTGCTCAGCTGTTGTTTTCGTACCTCTGTTCTCCACGTGTCTGGGCATCATTGCCTCTATTTGCGGTCTATGTAAAACCAAACCATAATTTGCAGTAAACCTACGAAAATGAAATGTGTGCTAGGACACATAGTAAAAGTGAAACTGCAACGGACAATGGAAGAACGAATCCCGACATAATTTTTACTTCAAGTTTTACAGGCAGATTGTTAATATACTTGTACAATTTGAAAACCTGTCCGTAAAACTTCAAGTAAAAATTTTGTCCGGTTTTCAAATTGGACAAGTACATTAACAATTTGCCCGTAAAACTTGAAGTACAAATTTTGTTGCGATTCGTTTTTCCACTTGAGCGTTGAAGTTTCCTTTCTACTTTGTGTCCCAGCATACATTTCGTTTTTTTTTTTTGTATAATTTGAGCAATTTACTTTCAAAAAATTTTTGGAAGTTTAGTCCGGATCTGGACCGCGATCACCCAGTTACAGACAGGATAACTTGGACCAGGACAGACGGATCCGGAACCGCCGTCCTCCCGAAAATGTTAAGCATTTAGTGTATAGACCATGAAGGGGTGGGGGGCGCTTTAGTTATGAGCATTTGATCTATCTCTACATTTGTATTAATGAGCTATGAGAGCTCTTTAATAAGGTACGACCCCGTCCAGTGTAGAAGTATGTTAAGAATTATTTACTTTACTGACGGTAAATACTTAACAAAATGTGTCGTAGGTATGTTGTAAATAGAAAATTTCCAAATACGGTGCATCCATCCACTCAGGATGGAATACGCGTGCGGGCACATGCTGGTTGATTGTACACTTCAAAATTGGAGTGTCTATTTACCGATGATGTCACACGACGGAATGCATAGGTATTGACAAACTACAAGTAGACAGACAACTGTGTTATTATGATATCTGGACACCGTTTGTCGATTTTATTGGCAATCCTCTTTCCTTTGACATCAATTCAAACTACTGATTTGCATAAGTAACAAAGGTATGAAAATGCATACAACTACTTAACATTATTCACAACAAAGAACACCAAGTACACGCACCTGTCAGAAGACTCTACATACAATAATACTGACAAATATTATACCAACACTTCAGAAGTTTGATTTTTCTTCCATTTGTTTATCCTTTTTAAAAGTTATTTGAAAAACGATTTAACCGGTTATTGAAAAAATAGGGGGACGGGGACGGAAGTACGGCCGAGGGTTATTCTCTTGTTACGCTGGGGGTGGAAATGAGACAATGTCAAAGTTTTAAAATTCATTAAAAACTGGATTATCGGAAATTAAAAAAATGAAGCCTAAAATTTCTTCAATGCACGGATTATGTAATGGAGTGTTGACGGGGCGAGGGGTCAGGCCAAGCCTACAGTTCCTTTACGTGAGGGGGGATATCAAAATTTTGAGCTAAAAATCCCTTGTAGGACTAATACAATAGTAGGATATTATCCCCCAACTTTTACCGAAGACCGTATCGCTATATTAAAGCGAAATAAATAAAAATAATTTACGTATTTCACCTGAGTACCCATGTTTGTATGCAAATATGCAAAGTACCTATACATGTAACGCATATTAGAATCTATAAAACGCAATACCATACCAGCAAAGAAAAACAACTGATCCGCAATAATTTACCATCGGTAATATTTAATATAAAAAGTTCAATTGATTCTTAAAACAAAAACATGAAACTTCGTTAAAAAAAAATACCTTCTCCTTTGTTTAGTTTTTCCTGTTAAACAAACACAGAAACACAGTCAACTCCTGCTACAAACGACCGTTTAGATAAACTCGAAAAAACAGACACACTACGCTATCACGACGTACGATTCACCGTGGACAGACTTTCGTGTTCAATAATAATCATCTCGTTATTAAGAAGAAAACAGACCCTAAAAACTATTCAAGCGAATGCCGCGTGTCACACCGCGTCGCGAATATGACGCTTTTTCACCCTTTCCGCTTGTGGCTCAAAGGACGAAGGACTCACTAATCGACCGCGTTGGCGAACTAACAATTTTTCGACGCTCTCTGCCGCGGTCGACAATCAACTAACAGACTCGACTAAAATACTGAAAGCTGAAACGCCCGCCGCAATCTACGATCCACGATGCCACCGCGTAAAATTGTATATAATACGCAAACAGAACAGCACGCTACATACACCAGCCTACTGTGTGTTCTTGTTTGAATGGATAGCAAAAACACAACATCAAAAACATTAACAAATAAACACTCTTGACGGAGAGGCGTCACCTATGTGTTTTCATTTTTTGAAAAACTCATAGCTATGGGCACAACACTTATTTCGTCGGTGTTGTCTTTTCCTACCAAGGCTTATGATTTAAAGCAGGGGTCGACAAATAATTTTAGTTAGGTGAGATCCGGATGTTTTTGAAAATTTTATGGAGGTTCGGAAAAAAGTCCGATTCCTCCAAAAAGTGATAAGGGTGGAGGAGCTCAAAGCTCAAGTAGACTTTGTTATCAACAGAAAATTATTAATAATTTACTTTCCAATCTTTAACAATCGGGATTCTCGAGTGTGTGCATTGATTGTTTCAGATTATCCGAACATTAACATAGTTTTTTTTTTTAATTGTGCCTTGCAGATGGGGAAAAAGACAGAAAAAAAACAGCAACTTTGCGTGCCATCTTGCATTAATTTGCCTGCCGTGACCGTGTTTGATCCCATCAAATTGCCGCGATTGATCTTCATTTCGGCCATGATACGACCATGAAAACGGGCTTGTTTGTCGCAAACTTGATTAAACGGACAACAAAAAAACATTTGAAGGTGTATACCTACATATGTGTAATGAACTTTTAAACAGTTAATTAATCCACATCAGTGATGGGGTAAAGACTAAACGAAAAAAGAAAATGAAGATTTTAATACCAATTCAAGTATTACGTAAGCACTACAGGGGGGGCAGGTCTTTGCTTTACTTATTTTTGATGACATAGGGGTTGGGGGTCTGGGTGGTGATTACGTCAGCAGTATTTTTTTTTACTTTTTTTTTTAATTTTGATTTGAATACGTATGGAAAACCTTTGTTTACTTTTATTGATGATGGGGGAAGAGTTAAAAATTTGAAAAAAAAATTGCTTATGTAATAGTTGAACGCCTCCTTAGGATGCGTTTTTCCTACTGCCATAGACTATTATCTCAACAAAATGAAATTTGGCATATCAAACATTAAACAAATTACACTGGAGCGCACATTTTCCGCGAAACGACGCTGACAAAACAGTAACAAAAAGATAAAGGAATAAAAATAACTTATATCTGTACATGTTTATATCTCTTTAAAGGTATTAAATTAGAAGAGATCCAAGGCCGCTGTAATCTTAGAAAACTAACTCTGGAGATGCTTTATAATTGAGGCGAAACGTAGGTTGTTGGTCTCGTATAAATAAAAACCATTGTCATATACGTACAGTGGAATTCGTTTATTATGACTCCGCCTATATTGACCAACCACTTAATATGAAGTAATTGAAGTGTAATGTTTGGTTTTCATATGAAATTCTCTATAGGAAAGTTTGGATATAATGACTCCGTTTAAAATGACATATCGTTTATTGTGACTAATTCTGAAGAAATCATATCCGGCTGTAGTGACCCAAATGATTAATAATAACATTTTCGCTTATTTTTTTGACCCTTCTTATGTATATTGATATTACAATTCATCGTTCTTTTTCTTTTTCTGTTAATAAATAATACAATTTGTAGTTTTTCTCTCTATTAAACCAAATAACTAACCAAAATAGAAAGTTGTTTATTTTCTAAGACTATGTTTGTATGACGCCCGCTTAGTATGACGTGTTTGTCATTTCCTTTCGATGTCATTATAAGCGGATTCTACTGTAGCTTGATTTTCTACTTAACACAATTGTTGGAGAAGAAATGGCAATAAAATTGTATAGAAAAGTTACAACAAATACCTTCAGCTATCTTTTCATATAACCATTAAAGTAAACAGACTTAATAAATGCAATTTAATGCTTTCAAGGGGTGTTACATACACTTTGTATTTGATGATTCGGTTAATTTAGGACAGTCTTCACAGAAGAGGATGATATTTTCTAACACGCACACGTACACCAAATTATGCATTTACTCTTGTGCGACACAAAAAGATAAAACGCTGATAAAGAAATATGTAACTTCTACTATGCTCAATAAAAGTTCACCTGAATATCACCCCATTTCTGAAAACTGAACTAAATCAATCAAATTCTGAAAACCTTTTGAACAAGGCGAAACACTTCAAAAACCTTCGTCTGCAATTCTTGGACTTATATTACTTTTTATATGATAAGACGACTGAAGATATTTGTACGAATTTCCTATGGGTCCTCTGTCGCATTTTTCAAAAGATAATGCCACCCTTTGATAACTGCATGTAATAGAATATCCGTATCTTATGCTTGCGAAGCGATTCGTACTTTTCAGGTTTTCAGACGAATATCCACGTTTCATCTCTTTTCAGTTTCTTTTTATTTTAAGTAGGTACTCTAGTCTTTCTTTCGACCTATTATCGTTTCGAAAATCTTCGCTTATAATTCACCTTCAGAGCCCAGAAGTTTTATGCAGTGTACTGTTCAAAGGATTTAGTTTAATTATTCTAACTGGAAGTTGAAAATCTTCTATTAAAAAGCAACAAGAAAGAACCAAAGCTGTCTTTGTTTGAGTTGATTCTATAATATAAAGGCCATTAATACCTTTGAAGGTCTATACTAGCTTGCAAGCGCTACGAAATATAAAATAAAATCCTAACTAATTTAAGTCTTTTTAAGAGTGAATAGTAAAAATTTCAATGTTAACATTAATCGTCCATTACCTGCACAAACTTTTATGATTCACACTAAATTATTTATATATGAATTTCTTTTTTTAAGTATAAGAATTCAACCTCATCTAAACACATAATAATTGACGTATATCTTTACTTTACGAATGCGTAAATACAAACAACCTATGAGAACAACGAAAACAAAACATTGCCCAATTATCCTATTATTTATTATAATGATAATTCGATATATAAAATGATGTCAAGTTCAAGAATTGCGCAACGAAAAACAATATTTCTTGAAGCCATTTCTCAAAATCTACAAACAGATAATAAGGTCGCCCGAATCATCAAGAAATTAGTAAAAAATGCAATACCGTCTGTCATTAAAATTTATTCTAAAATAACTTATTGCTTATTTCTAATCAGAGATGACCGGTGTTTAAGGTCACAGATAGGAATGCGACCGCATTAATTTTTTTTTGGGACAGAGAAAGTAATTTATGTTGTGTCATTGCGTTAAGTCTTAATTCTGTGATAATATCATAAAGTAAAACTAACAATAAGTACCTATAACAACTAAGATGACGTCAATACAAGGGGCGCACTTAGGTGACTTTCGTTATGAGCGTTTCTATTGCATCAATTAGTTGACATAGAACCACAGGCGGACTAAGCTCGTCGCAGGCCCAGGCGACAAAAAAATGATGTCTCCAATACTCATTGTAAGAAATTGTTGCATTTGTAGTGTTTAAAAAAAAAAAGGTAAAGGTCTAATTGATGGCCCCCGCCACCTTCGGGGGTGGAGCTGGGGGGATCGAAAGAGGAGGTCTCCCCCACCACTGTACCATAAAAAGTTCGTGGCGGTCTCACCCCCATAAAAAGTTATGGGGGTTCAAAGTTAATAAATATGCCAATTTTTAAACATTTCTAGGCATGTAAATATTTATATAGTCATTATTAAAGGTAAAACTAAAGAAAAATACAATAAATATTGACAAAGTTTATAAAAAACATTATTTAAATATCTTTATCAATACGGTAGGTTAGGTTAGGTTATCGGGTTTTGTTCAAGTGACCACCCTCGTTCGATCCCCCACCTCCACCCGTTTGAAAATATAATCGTTTTATTGAATTTTATTTGAATTATAGTGTATGAAAATTGTGAAAATAATCAATTCTCAACCTCCATAACTTTTTATGGGAGTGGGACTGCCGCAATTTTTTATGGGGTTTTACTCAGGTGGCCACCCTCTTTCGATCCCCCCTTACCCCACACCTTCGGGGGTGGGGGCCATCATCTAACCCCTATAACTTTTTATGGGGGTGAGACCAAAACGAACTTTTTATGGTACAATGGTAGGGGAGACCTCTTCTTTCGATCCCACCCCAAAAAAAATTAATAACAGACGAAATGACTGACAAATGAAATGAAGTGTGTACAGTCTAAACAGCCTCTTATTTTACGTACTGGGCTGCCTTTCTCAAAATTTGTTTTTAAAGTAGTCCGGCCGAATTTTCATTTAGGGTTAACAAATTTTATACAAATCAATAGTTAGGAATCTTGCGTCCAATATGTTCACAATGAAAGTGAGCAAAGCATTAGCAACTAAAAGTGTTACGGTCAATTGGGGTGTTAAAAGCTTTTCTTTTAATTATTTCCGTCGACACACAGTCCATTTTTTTTTCTCCTTTTGTTATCAGTTACACGTTTACCGTTTAGAAATGCGTGCGTTCACAACAGTTCGATACGTTGCTGGCTAAAGGTGGCTTCCCACGGCCCGTAACATTGCTGGCCGGACCGCGCTAACACGCGTGCTGCCCGCATGATGGCGCGTCCGATCCGTCGCGAAGAACTCACGCGCGGTCAAACCAGATCCGTGCCATGGAAAGCCACCTTTAGATATGTGTTATGGTAAGATAGTGTATACTTATTGCTGTCCATATCTGAGGGTAGTTACTTCGCCAGGACAAAAGAATGTATGGAAGAAAGGCCGCTATTGTTTATGTGATCAAACGGGAAGACATTATCACTACATAGTATAAAACAAAGTCGCTTCCCGCTGTCTGTCCCTATGTATATTTAGATCTTTAAAACTACGTAACGGATTTTGATGCGACTTTTTTTAATAGACAGAGTGAATCAAGAGGAAGAATTATATGTATAATACTTGCATAATATAGTAGAGAAACACTGATAATTTTAGAGGTTTGTAATGTGATGTCGTAAATAAATACATTTTTGGCGCTTACATTACAGACTCTACGAGATAGATCAAATTAATGTACTACAGTATTGTACACCTTAAAAAGATCTACAAAAAAGTCCGCGATGGTATATGTCTATCTGTTAGGGATAACCCACAATTACCATTTTTAATCCTTTACTTCTTACGAGAAATAATGACTTATTTACGAAGTGACTTTAAGCAATACAGCATTAAACTGTGAACGTTATATATAATGACATTTTGTAGTATATTTAGGATTAGCATTGCACCAGTGCAAAGCCGGGGCGGGTGGCCAGTAAAAGAATATAAAACGGTTGGTTGAAAGTTCATATTTATTTTTTTAAGGTTAATCAGCGGTCCTGTCGGATACATAACATAAATAAATTAAAATCGACTAATAGTACATTTTATCTTCTGCATAGGCAAAATTACGTAATTACGGATGATGGAGTTTACGAAAAGGATTCCACAAAGCTTCTCGAACAAAACCGGTGATAATCAATAATTTTTTTACCGAATCTACCTAGAGAAAAAACAAACACGTCTGTTCGCCTGGATAGCCATCCGGCAAGAGACAGGGACGATGTGAACTTCGCCACCGATTCTAGTATGTTTGCTTGCTAGGATAATTGTTGCTAGCTTCTATCTTACCACTAGGCAATTAGCTTACGACCTGCGATGTATACGTACGTCTTTTATGTACCCTGCGGGGACGTATTGAAGTAGCTTTTTCATTTACGCAATCCCAACTGCATTTAATGGGGAAACCTTATACATAAATGTACGGAGATTTTTTTTAATTAAACAATAGGTTAAATTTGGTAAAGCTGTAGGTAGTAACTATAATTTTCATTCCAAAAGTCGCTTTAAAAATCGAAAAAGAATGCAATTTTCAATAATTTATCATAAAAATCGTGTTTACTACGATAAAAATAAAAATAAATCACCATGAATAAGATTTATTCATCAAATGCAATAAATGCAATGCAATATAGGACTGATTTATATTAAATTCAAATGCATTTAGTTCGAATATTAGAGAGCTTTTTACATTATATGGGCTATAAACTAGAAGAAATGCGAACGGTTTATTTAATTTATGCTTCTATAACGTTGAATAATAACAATAATATCGAAGCCGAACGAAAAATAGCGCATTTTCACATATCACGTTTTCCATACATATGCCTGTATCCCTTATCGACAGTTCAACTACATGTATGTACAATTAATATACACGCACTAGGTTTTACAATATTGAGGGTCAATATGGAATCCTCAAAATTCTTTTGTGATGGATAAGTTTCGTCACCTACATCAAATTTTAATAAACAATAATGAATATTTTAAAAGAAAATCCCAATAGATAATGTATAAGTTTTTGATAAAATTTGGTTGTTATAGTCGTATATTCAAACACTTAAAAAAAAAATACTCAAAAACTTCGTTCGTGCTGAATTTTTCTACAGTAACCTTATGATCCTCGGCAATTAAATAAAAGAATTGTTCGGTTAATGCACTAAAAATAAAAAAGACTAGTAAAAAATGAATGCATATAAATTAAGAAGAAAAAAAATGTAGTACCCGCCGAGAATGGAGCTCTGGACCACATCATCCGTACCATTAATCTATTACCGTTTATTGTAAATTGTGTCATAAACCAAGATCACAGTATTCCTATGTTGCGCTGACATGCAGTACATTTAATAGCACGTGCTGGCGCCGCGTATATTTTCGAATTTTACGGTAACGCGATCAGTCATATCGCGTCCGGTACTGAAATTTTGTCGTAATAGTTAGTAGCTATGCCGTTCCATCGATATCTATTCTAGAATCAGTTTTCATTTAATTTTTATTCTTTCTGCCAGTTAGATGTNTTTCATTTAATTTTTATTCTTTTCCAATATAATATATAATAACTGTCTGCCTGTTAGATGTGAAGTGTTATACAGTTAATTTTCGTTGCACTAAGCAGCAGAATAAGATTTAATGTGAACCTTTTTTTCCTAGAATTTTTTCAGGAAGCCGCTTCAGATATTGAATAAAGCGTACACCTCAACGACAGAAAGCAGTTATACCGTATTATCACGTAGTTACATGAATATACTTACTGTGTTGTATATTTGTATATTATATATACATATTATTTGTAATGTATGTATGTTCCCACTTTTAGTTTAGCATACTAGAATTATTACTCGGTACGCATTTTGATCACCGAATGTCCGCTTTTGTATTCAATGTGTAAATAAATTTATGATACCTATCACGTTTTCCTACAAAGATTAAACGTACCTACAACTGTATACAATGCTAAGCGAGGTGTCTGACATGCTGCATTGCAAAATTAAAAAAAAAAAGAAATACTTTTTAACCTTTAAGTACCGACGTGCGGTCTGAGAGGCCCCGGCAGGAACTTGACTTGTTAGTTTACCCTTTCCCCCGCACAATACCGATCCCCGCTTTTAAGTAGCTGTGAGTTTAGTGCCCATGTTTACGTTGGAACAATCAGTGTTGTTGTCGCATGCGTATTTGGTGAGTAATTACCTTTTGAAATTCCGACGCGGCCTCTCAGGCCTCACGTCGGTACTTACGTAAGTTTTTTGTTTTATTTTTTTGTTATAGTAAACTGTTATTTTCACAGATATTATGAACTATGGGTACACCAGGGAAAAAGGGAAATACCCCCAGAGTTCTTGCCTGCTAAAACGAGACCAGAAAAATCAACCTTATATGGTTTTACAAAAGATACCACGTTATTGTCTCATGTTCCCAAGAAGGGAAAAGCGGTCATTTTGGCTTCATCAATGCATCATAATGAAGGAACAAACACAGACTCAGGGAAGCCAGAAATTATACAGTTTTATAATTCTACGAAAGGCGGAGTAGATGAAATAGATAAAAAGTGCTCTGTGTATACTTGCAGCCGCCGATCAAGACGCTGGCCTAGGACAATTTTTTACCTGGTTTTGGATATTAGTTCCGTCAATTCTCATCTTTTANTTTTTTCCTAGAATTTTTTCAGGAAGCCGCTTCGGATATTGAATAAAGCGTACACCTCAACGACAGAAAGCAGTTATACCGTATTATCACGTAGTTACATGAATATACTTACTGTGTTGTATATTTGTATATTATATATACATATTATTTGTAATGTATGTATGTTCCCACTTTTAGTTTAGCATACTAGAATTATTACTCGGTACGCATTTTGATCACCGAATGTCCGCTTTTGTATTCAATGTGTAAATAAATTTATGATACCTATCACGTTTTCCTACAAAGATTAAACGTACCTACAACTGTATACAATGCTAAGCGAGGTGTCTGACATGCTGCATTGCAAAATTAAAAAAAAAAAGAAATACTTTTTAAGAGTACTTTTGCCCAAGTAAAAGGAAAAACATAATTCTAAAGGTTTTTAAAACATACAAACAAAAAGGTTCATCTATTACACAAATAAAAAAATAATGAAAGTGTTCTACTTCTTGTTTTTATATTAAATGTGAAAATTCATTCTCAACTATAAATTACCTCAAATCAATGAGGAATCGTTATTGCTGCTGTCACGCCCTCGCCGGGAATCGAACCCGAATACTATATGAAATACATAGAGTAGAACCCCTCATTAATTTGAGGTAATTTATAGTGGATAGAAGTTGAGAATGAATTTTCACATTAACATTTCATTAATATTAACCACTACGAAATTTAAACTGTTTCGTATAGTAAATATCTTAACGTTTTGTTTTTGATGTATAATCCAGGGTGTGCGTTTTGTAAACATAGCTATTGTGATGTAAACAACCCTAATCTAATATCCAATTTTCGCAAAAAACCAAATCTATTTATCCCCAAATAAACTGAAAATGAGTGAACTTCAAATTGAGGATCCTATTCTGAAGTAGGTCAAAAGTACTAGGACGCCTGAATACAGTAAAATGGCAAAGATGAAACGGTTTTTCTAAAGAAATGAACTATAAGGAAATTCAATTTGTAACGTAACATGAAGACCGTAATAATTAAGCTGCTGTTTGGAGCGACTACGGTTGCTCTTGTTCATTCCTTTCCCATTATCCTTTAAATAAATTTCCTCTAACAGATCAGAATAAAAACCAGTCCCTGTTCTGCTCTTTTTCTTTTTTACTTCTCTCATATTTAAATCGTTTATTTGCATTTTATATTTACGGTATGTATGCGTCAATTCCTGTCATGTATATCTCGGCACCATACATAGTTAAATTGCGACGCCCTGATTAGTTCAAAATAGCATCCCTTCAGCGGTTTGACGAATATTATTAGAATCATAAGGTAACGAAGGAGAAAACGTTTACTTTGTTGCCTTGCATTTCCTTTACTTGATGAAACAGATGACAATGTTCACTTCGAGGGTGTTGTCTTCTCCATTTACTAACCTAATTTTACACGATGTTAAGCATATTCGTCAACCCTGTGCGGGAATGACTTTGATAATTTAAATTTTGATAAACTGCATGACTAATATATTAAAACATACTTACGCAAGTCTCTCGATTTTCGAATTTTTGCAAAAATTGCAAAATCGTGTGGGAAAAGTCTATATCGGACAATGCAGACTACTAATAAGGGGTCAAAGGGTTTTTCAAAATAACGTTATATTTCGATCTTAACGACCCCACAGCCGCTATAATAACGAGTAAAAGTACAGTAAGCATTTTAAATTGGGCTTGAAATTTGTATTGAAAGCCAGAAATTATTCGCGATCCGGGAAGCTAAAGCTTCAAACGAATTTACCATTTTGCATGCAAAAGCTACAAAATCGAATAGGGAAAGAATTAACAACCTGAACAGGACTTATAATTAGCAGACCATGCAGACTACTAACTAGGGAGTTCTTTTTCTTTCAAAATAGCGTCATATTTCGATCTCAATGACCCCACAACCCCTATAATATCGAGTGGGATTATTAGAGGCATTCTAGGTCGCGCTTGAAGTTTAATGTGAATATGTCGCAAATCATTGTAGGAAAAGCATAGACAGCTTCAGATTAGCCCACGATGTGGACTACAAACCATGGAGTACTACAGTAGAATGAAGATTTGGGCTATAGCGCCGTGGTCTAAGTAAACTATTTTGTCCAGACGTTTCGTCACCTACTACGGCTGACATCCTCAGTGGTAGTGTTGCGTTGAGAACGTGAACGTAGATTATCTCGACTCGCTGTCACGTTGTCAACGCAGTATTACCACTGAGGATGTCAGCCGCAGTAACTGACGAAACGTCTGGAGAGAATAGTTCAATTAGACCACGGCCCTATAGCCCGAATCTTCATTCTACAATGGATTCCGGCCGTGAAAGCCTTTGTTCTTACAAGGAGTACTATATTTCTTTTTAATAGCCGAGAAACTCAAAAACCCGTTGGCAGATTAGCATGGAATAGTTCGTTTTACTTGTTATCTTCATTTAAAGCTAAAGAAAAATGAAAAACAATCCTGCTTTAAGTATTGTATGCCTGATAGTTTTTATCCCAATATACCTGAAGGAGTTTTTTAACCATCCAGGATAAAATTTGTACGTAAGTGCGTCCAACATTCTTCAAAAGCAAACATTTAAACAAAATGTTCTTTGAATAAGCGTCAAGGTCTAATAACTCAGAAAATATAGTTTAATATTTACAATATTTAAATCAGAAACTACACGAAATCGTAGTTTATTATTTCGAGCGATTCGTAATTATTTTTAGAAACTACTGACCGTACCACTTGTGAAATATGAAGAAATCTTCTAATTTTATACGCTAAATTTTTAGGTAGGCGTTGTGTAACGTGTTCGGAATTCATTTGTTTATAGTGAATTAAGCAAAAACGAACATCACGGACGTTTACCTATAAATTCTATGTATAGAGAAATAAAGATGGCCGATTGATTCCACAAGATCAATCGATTTATTATAAGAATTACTTATTGGAATCGAACTCGATTTTTGTTCACGAAAACAATTAAATACCTAATTAAACGAAATTATGATACTAATCTTCGAACCAACGATTATTTACTTGCGTTCTGAACTTTAATTTCAAGAAGTCATTTAGCACTGCCTTCGTTTCTCAAAAACAGTAATAGAATAGACATCGACTATAATTAGTTTCTAATTATAAATAATTAAATATTGGTAAGCGTCCGGTACTGAAATTTTGTCGTAATAGTAGCTATGCCGTTCCATCGATATCTATTCTAGAATCAGTTTTCATTTAATTTTTATTCTGTCTGCCTGTTAGATGTGAAGTGTTATACAGTTAATTTTCGTTGCACNATTTTATTTTTGTTTTGACGTCTATCATTAATAACAAATTATGAATTTTCTAAAAAACAGAATTTCTAGCGCTTTTTCTTCACATTTTCAAAGATATGTTAACAAAGGTTAAACTGTTTATGCAATAAATAAAATAAGAGAGTCACGAATATTTATTAGGGAATCCTGTTATCCCTTTACTCGAAAAATAAGGACTTACCGTGAAAAACCTTCAATGTATCTACGTGCACATTATGGATTAATAGGTAAATTAAGTACATACAGCTTCAATACCTAAATTACAATTTAATATACCTTCAAACATTAAATGTTGTTGTTACGTCAAGTAAATTACACGACCTTTCAAGCAAGTCGTTAATATTCGTTAATTTAAAATTTCACCCAATTATGCTAATTGATGTAAAATCAAGCCTCGTTTTTTCTCTACGCAATTGCATGAGGAAAAAATGAAGGCGTGCGGAAGGTCATCACGCGAAGATACAAAATAAACGAAAAATTTACGCAAACGTATTATCACATAGTGTATATAGTGCGTGACAAAAAACGAATAAAAAACAAAAAGAAAACACTCAAGGATTTGCAGGTGTGTTTACCCACCACCGTCGCATAACAAAAAGGACGAAATTTTTAACATCGAAGCAAATACTACATATATACTGTAATACCAAAAAAAGACTTGTTTTGCATCAAACAAAATTGAAGAGAATAAATCCCTTAATTCAGGACATAAAAATTTTTATTTGGCACAAAATTTTTGAAAAGGCTATATTTAAAAAATACATTTATTTTACTACCTTTCCATTGCAAAACAATTTCTTATTGGGATCCGTCAAATTGGAGGAGCATAAAAACATGGCGCCGATTAGGGAAAATTTATCGTAGTTCCTATAGTGTACCGTGCAAGTATTGACACAATATGTGATTGGGCTGACACAAAGCCTCGGAAAGGAAATTTCGTTGAAGGTGAGCGTGTTTTTAATGCCAATGATATAAAATTCGGAAATAACAAATTCCGTCAAGTTTACTGCCTTCTTTTTACAAACTTCGGATTTAAAAAATGATTCACGTCATATAATTGGTGAAGTGATTGTGGGTGATTTAAGCAATATCATATCAATGACTTGCACGTGCAAAGCCGATTTAAGAGAACGTTGCAAACACATTATTGCAACTTTGTTGTATTGCAGCAGGTAGGTTCTTAACCTCAAAATACTTATATCGTATCATTAGAATTGTGTTAAATCAATTACACAGGAATAAATAATTTCTCACTTTATAATTTTAGTATGATTCTAGTTTTAAATATTAAGGTTATGGCTGATGGTAAATACTTGCTGAAATATAATCATGTGCATTAAAATGACGTGAACAAATTTTTATTCCGGAATTCACTTCTTTGATACCTACTGCTTTCATCCAAGCTTCTATTAGTTTACTTTTTTCTCTAATTTTCCGAATATATTTTTTACATATATAAAACGGTTAGTTTTTATTGGAAAGTAGTTAATGTAGGTGAAGAGTGAAGATCTATGTCTGAAGTGCTATTGCAGCTTTTCACTGAACATATTAACTTTTTATTTGATTTAACTTTAGAAGAAAACTTCGTCGACTCCATCATCAAAAAAATTTTTACTTTTTTAACGTGTTTTATTATTTTAATAAACAATTTTACAATTTGCGTGCACAGTTCCTATGTAAATTTTTCCCTCATTCGAGTTATAAATTTTGCCACCAGATGGTGCATGCCCGTTTGACGGATCCCAATTATACTGCAAAAAAATTATAACAAGTTCTTTAGAAAATTGGGTAGAAAATTCTAAAGTTTGCCAATTTTGATTTTAATTTTTCTCTTTACTTACAAAAAATGAACTGAAATACCAACGTATACGTATATTATAAACTGCCATATTGTAAAATGGCATGCTTTAAAAATAACCTACCGTCAATAACGTTTTGTACGCTTGTAAAATGTGAAAATTCTTTGGATAATAATAAAATAAAATGAATCAAAATCGACATGCACATAAAATTAAAACGACTATTACACATGTATAAATGAATTCAATGTATTTAAATCCACTTTGGTGGTCTGGAAAACGTCAACGGGAAATCGTCCTGCAATGGAATCGCATATAATGCGTTGCAGAGTTCATACAGGGTGTTCTAGATAGCAACTGCACTATAGGCTACATTACTATTAATAATAATTCTATTTCCGTCATATCTTTTTAGCAAAATCTTCTAATAAGACTATAATAATTATTTACATGACGTAGGCCGTGAAAGTCTATACATACACCTTTATTTCAAGAACATTTCGAAGTGCAAGCAACCTTTAAACAATAAAAATTCATTTGGTGCAAAAATTAAATCATCATAAATTAAATAACACAAAATAAATAAAAATCCCTTTTTCCCAAAGCTAACTGTAAATTTTCTAGGTCTGATAGAGCTGGTTAAAAATCGAAAGTGTTAGTGGACATCTCTCTCCCTCTTATTTACTGCTTGCAGAGAAAGAAAGATTTGACGAGGCAAAAGGAGTCATATGTTCTATGTTTTCTATACAAAATACCTTTAGTAAGAGTAAGAAATTTCGTTCCTATTGGGTGTCCCACGACACAACACAGATTTTAAAACAATCACTTAAATAATGAGAAAATTAAATGCAATTTTGCTTTTAAAATAACTATTTTGAACACCCTGTATGGTATGAACAGTGCCTCTCGTTTGAATAAGCGAACTTTTACGACTTCCATCCTAAGAATTATGTGCTATCTGCAAGGATTACTGCGGTCGTCATACAGTTGGCAACTTTTAATGAATCCCTAATTCTATTATCACTTAGCGCGGAAAGACTTAACGGAGACGTGAATGTATATTTCTAATTCCGGCACCAAACAGACGTTGCATTTTGCCTCTTGAAGGTATTTAGTTATCTAATTGTCAGCTTAACGTCTTGTAACACATTCGCATAAATTCAGTAAACCTATACTAATGAAAATGCCGCGATTGGTTACTTATATTCAGTTGTTTCAGAAGGTTCTAATTTATTCGTAAACATCAGCAAATTATCTCAAATGCTTTAGTGTAGTGTAGTGTTTTAAAAACTGTAAAAATTTATTTTATTTTTGTTTTGACGTCTATCATTAATAACAAATTATGAATTTTCTAAAAAACAGAATTTCTAGCGCTTTTTCTTCACATTTTCAAAGATATGTTAACAAAGGTTAAACTGTTTATGCAATAAATAAAATAAGAGAGTCACCCCAATTACCACTAACACAATTTTACTGAGCGGACACGTGTTTCGCCCACTTCAAACGACAGTCTAGCGTTGATAATGCTCACGTTTGAAGTGGGCGAAACACGTGTCCGCTCAGTAAAATTGTGTTAGTGGTAACTGGGGTGAGTCCTATTTTATTTATTTATTGATTGATTTACCACAGTCTCCCTGTTTCTATTTTGTTTATACAATGGATTACCACTACAAAAATAGCCACAGAATAAGACAAAATCAACGAAAACATTAGAAGATAGAATACATATTTTAAAAAGTGACCACCCTAACATTTTGAAAAAACTTCATAAACTGAAAGGCTTGAAAAAAATATTAACGACAATTCTGGAAAAGTTCCAATGTTGATATTGCATCAAAAATTGTATAAAATATTACTGAACGTAATTAAACAGAAAATGTTGTTTCCAACACGTCCCATCAGATGGCATCACCGATCGGAATAGAAGATGTGAGTCAATTACTGTCGAGGTCAAACGATGGCACATATTATTTGCTCAACTAACGCATCTATCCGATTTCCTTATGATTATATGATTATTAATCGATGAACGTTATGAAGAGGTTTGAAATCTTAACAAGACAGCTTTCACCAACCGAATGAGACGATGGGAGAAACAAATAGGTGATATCAAACGATATATTCTTTTCATTTTATCGTCTTGGTGAAGATATAAACTGCACGGAGTAAAAAATAGAAAAACAAATCTAAATAAAAGAAATTAGAAATTAAAATACTTTCTACAACGTACCTATCATATGTAGTAGTAGATATTATAGTATCGCAGTCCAACTAAAACTCGACATACAAAAGATAAGAAAGGTCAACATAAAACAAATGGTTTCTGGATCGAATTACGAATTATTCAGAAGACAAATAATACGCAAATAAAATAACTGCAAAAATTAAATTCCAAGTTCCTACTGTAAGCGTAAGAAGAAATTTAAGTGTTTTTTTATTGAGAAATCGTTCATTATAGAATTCGGAAAAAAATCACGGAATATTTCTGATTACTTCTGGGAACAGTAACAGCTTTCTAACACACCAATTATGTCGCTGGTATCGATTGCCTGCGGCATTCGTTCCTAATAAATTTTAGGAAAGGAATGAACAAAACATCTTCAAATTTAAGAACTGGAAAAAATAGTAACAACTCTTGATTTTCAAAGCATGTATGATACCATAACAACCTAACAATAGTGTGGAAACAAAAATTATGAAAATAATAAAACATTTGCTATACCTCCTTAATTTTCTTTTCAACTAACAAAAATTTTATCTGTCTACTGTCTATGTAGTATATTGTAAGATAGCGTTCTATGGAATGGCTTACGACAGATTTTTATGTAACGTGACCTTATAACGAACAAAAGTATATAAATGATTTAAACTTTGCTGTGACGTAACAGGAACAGCACTTTACGAACGAAAAGAATTTTGGTAATTCATAAGAAGTTTTGGGAGTTGCGCGTGTAGGAAATGTGACAATATATAATAAAAAAACTTGGAAGTTGAAGGTCCTTATTTTGTTTTGCGAAATAGAATAAATAAATTAATTTGATTACCTGACAGTTTTGTACGTTTTAGCAAACAACATAATAATGTTATATTAGCAGACTCAACTTTCTTCCTTTATTACGGTGTGTGTCACAATAAAAAACAGTTGATAATTTTGTAAAAGGAAACCAATTTCCAAAGATTTTTTTAGGGTGAACCAGTAGACTACCGATCAGATCCGTATTGATAATAGTTTAACAAATATAAGAACAAAGGCTTTCACGGCCGGAATCTATAGTAGGGCCGTGGTCTAAGTGAACTATTCTGTCCAGACGTTTCGTCAGCTACTTCGGCTGACAGTGACAGTATCGAGACTTCGATATATAATCTACGTTTACGTTGTCAACGCAGCACTACCGCTGAGGATGTCAGCCGCAGTAGCTGACGAAACGTCCGGACAGAATAGTTCACTTAGACCACGGTCCTATAGCCCGAATCTTCATTCTACTATAGTTTAAGAAATATATTTCATAATGTCATAATAAATGGAACATTTCAAAAGCTTTGGTTGAGGATTAAGAATTACAGCTCTCAGAATTACAATTAGACAAAACAAAATACAGTTTTTTTGTAGCTTTCTAAATTACTAATAAATTATGCCATTTTGCACTAGGCCAACTCATGCATCTCCATAGCAGATAGAATCATAGATAGCAGGATGGATGAAAGTCGAAAAGTTTGCACATCGGGAGTTCATGGACTATTCTAGTCATTTTGGACTTTTTACTTATGCATTCACTTACCTTGTTGGTCACAGAAGGCATGTGGTAGCTGACAATAGGTCGAGGTTTTGAGCTGTCAGAACTTAGTTTTGCCGGCGTTTTTGTAGGGGCTGGTGTTGAGTCGGCACCTCTCGTTACCTCCAGACTTTCAGGTACGGTCTGAAGAGTGGAGCGCATGGCTGCCGACATTATGGTGGGGGGGGGGCGCTTTTCCACTACATGGAGTTTTTCACATTACCTGCAACGAAAATGTAAAATTATAAAATAAAAATTCACATCCCCATCATTCTCAAACATACTTTTCAATTTAATTAATTGTAATATTGACTTTTAACAATTTATATATCTATGAGTGAATTTAAGAGTATTTACAAATTCAGTTTGGTAATTGCACATAAATGAGCTGCGGGGCTTATTTCAAAACTATAATTACTTTTAATTCTTGAAAGTGAAATGACATCAGATGTAACGCAACTTTTACGTATGTCTAATCATTTAATAAGCAGATGAACCAACTATAAATCACAATTTATTTATACTACCAAAAATAACAGCACAAATAATAAAACCGAATACTCGCTACACAGAAGTAAAAGTGAAAGAAAGCATAAAATATAAAAGGCATTAATAAGGTCTCTCAAAAACAATATTTTAGGAAATCTATACCTACTTTTCTCAAAAAAACACAAATACAATCTAACTCGAACCTCCTAACTTTTTTCTGCAGTGCCCACCGTCTACATTTTGCCCCTTTATAAAGTCGTGTTCTAAAGATACATGTACTTTTAATTACAAATTAACTGCTAGCCGTGGTCGTTGGCGGATTTTGATCCTAACATATGTATCTACAGATCTATAACTCGAAACCTTTTCTAACTGGAATATTTTGTTGTTCCCTTGAGAAACATAATCGAGTTTCTTCTAAATTAAAATTTTCGATTCATTAATTCAATTTCCTTACGAAAAAATCAACCGCAGCGATAACCACAATTTTTACTGCGACACTTAATATTATATTTAGTATGGAAAACAGCAAAACTATCAATTAGGTTAAGATCAGAATGTTTTGGTAGGAAAAGACAACACACACAAATTACTTATATAATCATCATCTGGGATTGTAAGGCTACTTACAACCGCTTAACAACAGTAATAAACGTAGAAAGCGGTGTATTCCAAACAAAAATTTGATGGTAAAGCAGAAAATTTTCTTAATTCAAAAGGTTACGGTTTTGATCCTATAACGGCCTGAGGTAGAGGGGTTTTAGTCGGTAGGTTCGAGGACACCTTCCTCGGGAATCCGAAACTACCCAGTCGTGCGGACGGCTGGGTGTCTTTTGAAGATTTCCCCTCTTCCACGAAAACAAAAAAAAAAAAGGTTACGGTAGGAAAAGACAACACGCACAGGGTTGTGATCATATCCTTTTATTTGTTTACAGGAAAGTGGCAGTTAAAAATGATTCAAAAATTATGTGAAGAAATTAACTATTATTAAAGTAGATGTGGGTTTATTCCATGAAATCGGCAATTCTACTGCTTATTCCATGAATGAGACAAGAATTTACTAAGCAGGTACACGCAATATGCAATTACACGTTTTCGGCGTAAAAAATATACTATAAACAGTTTCTTTTCCGCAAAAAAAATGGGAATTGGCAAGCCGTATGCAAGATAACGTTACCGCTTACTACTTTAACTAATTAAGAGCGTCCTTGCGCGTTCATTAGTGCTGAAATTCATTGTTAAAACAATTTCTGAACCGGCAAGGTGTTGCTCAACTGAAGAGGATACCAGAAAAATTGCACGATTACCGGCATTTCGCCTAACGAAGGAAAATAATAAACTCGTGTACGTAACACACGAAAGGGGCATCGACCATGTTGAAGCGAATATTTATTAGTAACTGCAAATTGCATAAGAAACCGCTACTCTAAAATTAACGAGATCACCTGAAAAACTGTAATTATGAAGAGCAACGCCAACGTCAAAATGTTTCTCATTATTTCGTTTGGTACCTATAATATAAGAAATAATCCTGGCAATTCTGGTTATTAAAAAAATACATTGGCCTCTTATTTATAACTGTTTGTTATATTAGTAGAAAAGGAGAAATAAACTTAGACCTCCGGCATCAAGCCTGAATATCAAATATTATTCAGATACCTAACTCATTTTATCAATAATTAAGTTAATTTTTAAGTTTTCTTAAGTTAAAGTAAATTACATACAGGAAGATAATCTCTTAATTTTGCAGGTGTAACAAGTTTTAGGATTAGATTAGGTTTGTTTTCATAATCGTATCTTGGTATCAAATGAAACGTTTATCCGTATCAGTTTATATTGCAATTAATTAACTTGAAATTAAATTTAATATACAAATCAATAAAACATATGAGTTAGGTATCTTTTCCACTAATAATTGACGAAGCAAAAAAAAAAATGAAACAAACGTAATAAGCACATCAAATTACATATTTGACATCACTCACTTTTTCTTTCGAACGGTTTTTTTTTATACAGGTCACTTTCCTACTTATTGTCTATTCTTTGTACCTACTTGTATAAGTAACCTATTCCTAACGGAAATGCAACTGTAAAATATTCGCAAATTGATGTAACAATAACGTTTCACACTCACGTACGGAAACCCCAACAAATTTGTATATTAAAGTGGGTCATCAAGTACTTTTAATTTAGACACAAATACATACAGTGTGATTATCGAGAGACGTCATCATAAATGTTTAATAATTATAGGTAGTTCGAACCTATTAACTATTTTGGTTACATTTTTACAAATATAACACGCGCAAAAACATTTACTAATGTACAATATGTAGATAAGTATAACGAAATGAATATTATATTTAACTAAAAACCTCGTATGTACTATTTATGTAGTTGTAAAAGTGCGTACACCTATTCGTATGTAGGTACCTACCATTGTCAATATTAATCGTAGGTTGGCACCCAATGGACTTAAAATTATTGATGGTAGACAAATAATAAAATAACGTTATGAGGCAAGACAGTGGTGTGTAAATAGAGCAGGTAAATGAACGGCGAACCTTTAAATAATTGATATTTTTAATTAAGGTCGTGGAAGTGCCCGATAAGCAGGAAACACTTTTCTGTCAATTTATTGCATTTTAAAAAACTTAATGACCTCAATTGACTCCCACGATAAAGTGCTCAATATTTGTTAAATTATTCTTCAGAATTTCTCGCAAATTTAAACGCAAGGACGTCAAATAAAGGTTTTTGACACCGTGAATCACAGTGTTTTCTAGTTCGCCGACTGAATTTCACTTTAATTTTAAATGCGATCACACAGAAACAGGTACCTACACGAAAGTAGAAACTTACATACCCAACAGAAATACACCTCGTTCTCACTATGACTCATTTACCACTTTTTCTGAAGGATATTGTACTTATTACCTGCTTTTATTCTGCAGCAAAACGAAACGATGAAATAACTAATATTTTCAGTGAACACCACTATTCTTAATACAAAATTTTAAAATAAATAAAGTCAATGGTCTGCCTTATAAGGCCAAACAATTAAAATTACCCAGCTACTTCTTTTGTCACTTTCCGACTAAAAAAAGTTGAAACTATGGTTTTGCAAAAACGTTAATAGTTATGGGTTAAAGTGGAACATCTATTTTGGTTACACATGTTGGAAAAGAAACTAATTTGATTCACTGCAAGAACGAGAAAACTGTTACACCGAAGGGACATTGGGGACTGTTGTCAAAGCACTTGCACTAGCATTCCGTAGCACTAACGCACATATAAAACTAGATATTTATTAAAATAAAAACTCACCAAAGAAAAAACTTCCTGGTCACAATAATAACTGATAAATTAACACACACACCTCGTTAGAGCATACTTTTCGTTTCACAAGATGGCCGTAAACCCCGTATTCTTGGGGTTAGGAGTTCTCCGACCTACGGCTTTTACGATTCATTCCGATCGGGAGGAAACGTAGCTGGAAACGATTGTCTGAGAGCTCGTCGGCTATTTTGACGTCAGCCAGCAGTTTTTGGTAATGCGCAAGCGTCGTACTCTACAGATCGTATGCTTGGCAGGTATATCTAGCGGTTCTCAAAATGTTAAATTCCCAATATCCCAATAAATAATAAAATAACCAAAAGAATCAATTGATTGAATTAAAAGTGCAACTACGTTATTACAACAACCAATTGAAAATTAACTAAACACTAAACGTGAAGATCTTAACTGGGTGAAAGAAAAATATATATTATTATATAGTAATAAAAACAAAAAAAAAAGCACTAATGCTTTTTGAAATGATAAATGAAATGTGGGGAGAATCTTGCTATATGAAATACAAGTTGCATTAATAAAATCAGAATAAAACCTGATAAAAAAAAGTGA